>NW_027361004.1:0-1178 GCF_012295235.1 Primulina huaijiensis
TTTTCAAGAATCTCGTACGGACCGATGTATCGAGGAGACAGTTTCACACATTTGCCAAATCTGACAACGCCTCTGAAAGGAGAAATCTTCAAGAATACTCTGTTTCCCTGCTCAAACACTAACGGTCTACGTCTAATGTTCGCGTACTTCGCATGTCTATCTTGTGCCGTCTTCATTCGCTTATGAATTATTTTTACTTTCTCAGTCATCTCACGAATCATATCAGGCCCAAGTTCTGGTACCTCTGAGATGTCATCCCAGTACAACGGAGATCTGCACTTCTTTTCGTATAAAGCTTCGAACAGTGCCATCTCGATGCTGGTCTGGTAGCTGTTGTTGTACGAGAATTCACAAAGAGATAGTGAATCTTGCCAACTAGTACCAAAATCTAGTACTACAGCTCTCAGCATATCTTCTAAAGTCTGGATAGTTCGCTCTGACTGTCCGTCTGTCTGGGGATGGTAAGCAGTACTCAAGTGTAAAGTCGTACCTAGAGCCTGCTGTAGACGGTGCCAAAAATGTGAAGTGAATCGTGGATCACGATCTGATACGATCGTCGTCGGCACACCATGTAATCTGACCACCTCTCGGACATATATCTCGGCCATCTGATCATATCTGTACGTCATCTTGTACGGAATGAAGCACGTGGATTTGGTCAATCTATCTATCACAACCCAAATCGCATCGCAGCCTCGGAATGATCGTGGTAACTTCATAACGAAATCCATGGAAATGTGATCCCATTTCCATTCAGGAATAGCTAAACTCTGAAGTAACCCTCCGGGCTTCTTTCTTTCGGCCTTCACCTGTTGGCAATTCAAGCACTTAGACACAAACTCTGCAATATCTGTCTTCATCTGTTTCCACCAGAATTGTGTTTTCAGATCATTGTACACCTTCCTGCCACCAGGATGAGTACTGAACCGACTACAGTGCGCTTCTACTGTATCTGTTGTTTCAAATCTGAAACATCTGGCATTACAATACTGTTATTCACATACAAAACATGATCACGTATCTGATACTCAGAAATATGTCCTGATCTGACCATATCAATCGACTTCTGAACGCTCTGATCGGTTCTTTGTGCCTCTTTGATGCGAACAATCAAATCTGGTTCACACTGAATTGTGGCAAGTCACAACGGTCTACTATCTGTATCAAATGCTAATCCA
>NW_027361005.1:0-428 GCF_012295235.1 Primulina huaijiensis
AGTGTTGGCCGAGTGTTCACAATGAAACTCTATGTATAAACAGTAGTTATTTTAATAATATTTGAAATTATTGTTTTGGCACTTCTCTATCTGTTACCCATGCATGTTGCATAGATAAAGTCCTTGAATATACAAATAGTAGAAAGAATATGAGATGCTCATATGATGAGTATCATGAAACTCATATTTGGAATACTGTATATTCTAAACTGTTCCTAGTCGATTCAGCCGCCACTAAGAAGGATATAGGCCGCTCGAGTTCCAGATTAGTATCTGCGATGTGAGTACCATGTTTCATTGGTAGGGGACATTGTGATGTCCAAGTATGCAGATAGATGCTTCTGGTAGAGTGCACTGAACAACCCTCCATAAAGGACTTTCTGAGTGGTTCTAACTTATCGAGTGGAAACGTCTTAGTTTATGGTTGT
>NW_027361006.1:0-635 GCF_012295235.1 Primulina huaijiensis
TAGAGCCAACTACCCATATACTTCAAACCCATTGATTCGCGATGCCTCTCGAATAATGGTCCCGGTAAAGGCTTAGTTAGTGGATCAGCAACATTATCTGCGGAGCCGACTTTGTCGATCGACACTTCTCCTCTTTCCACAATCTCTCGGAGGATGTGGTACTTTCTCAATACATGTTTGGACTTCTGATGAGACCTTGGCTCCTTCACCTGAGCTATGGCTCCCGTGTTGTCACACATCACAAGGATAGGAGCAACTCCATTAGGAATGACGCCCAACTCTTGGACGAAATTTCTAATCCAAACAGCCTCCTTTGCTGCAGCTGATGCAGCAATATATTCGGCCTCAGGGGTGGAATCCGCAGTACTGTCTTGCTTGGAACTCTTCCAAGAGACAGCACCACCATTGAGCATGATTATGAATCCAGAGGTTGACTTCGAGTCATCGATATTGCTTTGAAAGCTAGAGTCGGTATAGCCTGCCAATTTCAGTTCTCCACCCCCATAGACCAAGAACAACTTATTGGTCCTTCTCAAATACTTGAGGATGTCTTTCACAGCTTTCCAGTGTGGAAGACCAGGGTTGGATTCATATCTACTCACTACACTTAGTGCAAATGCCACGTCAGGACGTGT
>NW_027361007.1:0-300 GCF_012295235.1 Primulina huaijiensis
AAACATTAAAAAGCTCCTAAATCATTAACCTCAGACCCTTAAATTGACGATTGGACCCCCATTAAATCGCTGGACCCTCGGCCCTCCCAACAAGACACGTTCACCCCCTTTACTCACCCCTCTAAATCACGTGTTATCCTTCCCCCCCACCAAAAACAGCCCTCAACCAATCACACCTTGGCTACTCTAGACTCCCCTGGACCCAAAGAATCCACGCCTACTCCTCCATGCACGAATCACAGCTCACCCGCTCGAAAAATGTTTCTCGCACCCTACACGGCTAACCACTCACCCCTAGTT
>NW_027361008.1:0-1097 GCF_012295235.1 Primulina huaijiensis
TTAACTCGGCGCTCATCACTGTACTCCAGTGAGTCAAACAGCATCACGATGTCATCTAGCCAACTCTCACATTCAACTGATGTCTCAGTACCCTTCAGAGTTGGTGGTTTGAAAGACTGAAACCTTTTCAATAACGTTTTCATCGGAGTCACTGTCACATCCATTGGAGGATTCGATGTGCTACCCTGTTCTGGTATTCTTCGAGGAGGCATATCTGAATATCAAAAGGATTAGTAACCCAATCCAACAACCTGTTTCAATTCAGTTCCCCCTCCGATCATCTTACTGCTGATCGAGAATCGGTTCAGATTCATTCGGAATAACACATGCTTTAAATCAAATCTGATAATCAATAACATGTATTATATAAAGCAGTAAATCGTGCTAGCAATCACAAGCAAGGAAAGAAAATGCATTCTACCCCGCTCACTAGCTTCTATCTCAGTCTCAAGAACCTACAGTTCTAGCACCTACTGCTCTGATACCACCTATTGTGGTGACCCGAACCTAATTCAACAATTAATTGTTATTAGGATCAAATATAACAAATAAGTAATGTGGGACATAAATTTTTTTTTTATTAATATAACAGATATACAAGTGCGGAAACGTAAAGCAATCAAGTCTAATACGCATATACATCTAATGGTACAAATCCTGTACACCATTTATTTATTTCAGCTAAAGTTTAGTTACTAGATCAAGTACTAAACCACTCTACTCTAAGTCCGGATCTCCACGCTAATCCTGAATCTCTCATCCTCTTCCTGCTCCAGGTCCTGCCCCGCCTGTTGTCATGCACACATACAAAACAAGACAACAGCCGGATAACTCCGGTGAGAACTACATCCCAGTATAAACAATGTAGGCATGCAATCATATAAAAAACATATATCAAAGCATATAACAACTATCATTAACATGTAGCAAATGCACAAACATGAATGATATAAAACTGTAAATTAACTAGTCATCTCAGACTCGACTCAATCGACGCGTCATCTCAGACTCGACTCATTCCTAATCTAGGGATCCCGGTTCTGGATATTGAAAAATATATCGAATCTCAGTCGATAGGAATGAATCAACCCTAAACG
>NW_027361009.1:0-584 GCF_012295235.1 Primulina huaijiensis
CGAACAGCACCAGGATGGCGAGGTGCTCGGTATGCTTTTCCTTGGAGCTTTTCGCGCCCGGAGGTTAGCACGCCCAAGAGACTTGCGCCCCTTAGGTTCCTGGTCGCGGTGTGGGGCACAAAAGCATCCAACGTCGCGAACGCAAGCGTAATTTAAACATGTTCGCGGGTCCGCTTTGCAGGTTGCGACAATGATCCTTCCGCAGGTTCACCTACGGAAACCTTGTTACGACTTCTCCTTCCTCTAAATGATAAGGTTCAGTGGACTTCTCGCCACGTCGCGGGCAGCGAACCGCCCACGTCGGAGCCATCCGAACACTTCACCGGGCCATTCAATCGGTAGGAGCGACGGGCGGTGTGTACAAAGGGCAGGGACGTAGTCAACGCGAGCTGATGACTCGCGCTTACTAGGAATTCCTCGTTGAAGACCAACAATTGCAATGATCTATCCCCATCACGATGAAATTTCAAAGATTACCAAGACCCGTCGGCCATGGCTATAGACTTGTTGAATACATCAGTGTAGCGCGCGTGCGGCCTAGAACATCTAAGGGCATCACAGACCTGTTATTGCCTCAAACTTCC
>NW_027361010.1:0-434 GCF_012295235.1 Primulina huaijiensis
TGATCAAGGGTTCAAGCCCCAAAACCGTAAGTTAAGTGCTCAAATTAGTAGGTAAGAAACAAGTGTCACATTTGGGGTTCATTTGCTGTCAATGGGTTTCGTAGGATAGTGTTCGAGCCATGGCTGGCCTAGGGCCAGTAGCCATGGCTAGGACCCTTCCCTAACAAGCATAGGACGTGGTCAAGTCGTCCCCAAGTGGCTTGAGCCATGTCCCAAATCGTTTGGACAGAAACAACTCAGGTTGGTCGCGTTTGACAGTAACATTTGCGTGGGTGGTTCGTTGTTGGTTTATGGGTTTGTATGGTTCATGGTTGGCTAAGGGCCCTTAGCCATGACTCATACAACACCTTAACATGTCTAGCATGGACCATGGTTAGCCTCATAGCCNTACATGCCTTAAGTTGTTTTTACAATAAACAACACAATACGTCAGA
>NW_027361011.1:0-721 GCF_012295235.1 Primulina huaijiensis
CTCATTCTTAATGAAACCAATTTTATTTTCTCTGTTATTGGAAACGTATCCCAAAGATCTGCATCGTTTGTCACAAGTCCATCTTGCACATTTATGACAAACCCCTAAACTTTTGGCCCTTCGTTTTTTCGCATAAGTACTTTTTCCTAATCCAAGCATATATCGAATGAGTACTGACTGTTGAACTTCTCCTCTTAATCAGACCTTAGCTTCTATTACAATACGAATATCTTCTGGAATTTCTTTTCGCATTAACAATCTCAATCTTTCACACCTACCTACATAAATTTTTCTTAGAACATTTTCAGAAATAGAGGGAAAATATTTAAAAATTTTTGAGAGAATTTCATCCATTTTGAAAAGAAAAGAAATGATTTTTTTTTGTATCAGCAATTGTGGGAAATTGATTTAACCGACTATGAGAGCCACGGAGTACTGTTATCCACCATTTAACAGGGAAAATTAAAAAATTAAGGAAACCTGAAATAAAAACAAACAAAATTAATTGCAATACAAAAAATCAAGGATCGGAAAGGGAAATAAATTCTTCTTTAAAGATTTCATTTTCTAAACATGGTTTAAGCCTTTGTCCATTTACTTAAAAAAAAATCACCATTTTTAGGATTTTCAATGTCCACAGCTCCATAAGGATAGACATGTTTTACAACATATGGATCTGTCCATCTTGATTGTAATTTTCCTGGGAATATGTGAAGTCGCG
>NW_027361012.1:0-213 GCF_012295235.1 Primulina huaijiensis
ATCACTTGGAAAGTTTTCAAAGCAGAGTTCTATCAGCGATTCTTTTCCGTGTCCTACCGAAAAGATAAAGGTGCTGAATTTGCCAATTTGAGATAGGGACAGCTGAACATCGAAGAATATGTGGCAAAGTTCTCGACATTGCTCCGATTTGCTCCTCACGTTGCAGAAAGTGACGAGGCCGTTGCAGATCAGTTTATTAATGGCTTGAATCCA
>NW_027361013.1:0-432 GCF_012295235.1 Primulina huaijiensis
CTTGGGCAGTCCTTGGCAATATGGCCTGCAATGCCACATCTGTAGTATGTATTAGTACCAAACCTGCACTCACCCCTGTGAGGCCTACTGCACTTGGGACACAATGGCTTCTCTGGATCAGATAAAACAGTTGGTGCTTTAGGACTCGGCTCCAACTTGCCTTTCCCTTTAAAATGGTCCTTTCCTCTTTGGCTCGAACCTTGACCTCTTTGAGCAACAAACTGCTGCCTCGCCTGTCTCTCTCTGGCAATGTCTTTCTCATCTTGCTCGGCTAACAAAGCCTTAACCACAATCTCTTTAAATGTCACAGCCTTAGACATATTGATGTCCCTTCTGATTTCTGCTCGAAGTCCTCTAATAAAATGAGCACCCTTGTCTCTGTCATTTGATGCAATGTATAGGGCAAACAGACAGCCCTCCTCGAACTTCAGA
>NW_027361014.1:0-740 GCF_012295235.1 Primulina huaijiensis
ATCTTAGGTAGGAGCAACTAAGAAATCACTATAATCCTTGAACTTTGAGTAAAGAATTGGAGGAAAGAAAACTTGAGGGAGAAGAAGCAAGACCCGATGGAAAAATAAGAGAGAAGAGGGAATGGTGTAGAAACATCTAGACAAGAGGTTTATAAGCCCAAAAATACACCAAAAACATGTTTTTGTACTTTTTATACAGACTTATGGGCGCATATGCGCGAATTTTCGGGTGCGCCGTTCTGCCCAAACACTAAACTTCAGCACCCAACGCATGTACGCGCCACATTCTGCCAAAAAACTCATTTTTAGCTTCCGAATTTGCAATAGTGGTAAACATGAAAATTGTAGCCCTATGTGTTTTCTTGCATCTCCAATTGGCCTCATGTAATTTGAAGGTTTGAGTAAAGAGTTATGCCAATTCTCCTAACATGTGTCAATGCAGGAACAACGATACACACAACACACTTAGGGCCACTTTTGGCTCGTCTTCCCTAATGATTTGAACAAAACTCAAAACATGAAAGTTATAGCCTTATATCTTATCTTTCTAATGAAAGAAGTCTCACATCAATTGAAACAATATACAAAACATTATGCTAAAAACCACAACTACTGCCACATTTTTCATACCGTTTCTGCACTTCCATTTCCTATTTTGCTCAAGATCAACTTTCTATTCTACTCATTCATTTCCATAATCATCACCAACTATGAATATAATACCAAAACAATAACCATAA
>NW_027361015.1:0-2330 GCF_012295235.1 Primulina huaijiensis
CGTAAACTTCAAATCCACTCATTTCATGTGTATATAGTAGTATTTTATGTTAATTATGATATATTTTAAGTCCACCCAATAATGATGTAATTTGAAATTCATTCTACTTTATATAAATAATAATATGTAAATAAGTCGTTTTTAGATTCAATATTCTATTGTTTCATTGTTAATAATAAAATTATAATTCTAATCCATGAATTTGAAATCAATTCATCCAAGCGCAATCTAAATAAATTAATAATTGTTGAAAAACATATTAGTAATAAATCTTATAATTTTGTATAAATTAGACATTGGAGAAAATATAATATAGAATTGATATCATAATAATAATTAAAATTAAATTTGAGAGAAGAAAAAATTATAATACATAGTGTTGACCATTTATTTTACCACGTACAACCTATTTATGAAAAATAAAAATACAATATAGCTAGATAATATATTCTAAATCTTAAATTAAATTATTGCGTCAAATGTTTTCTTCCTTTATATTTTAAATTTTTATTGCTTTCACAATTTTTTTTTTGTCATCAGCTTTTTCTTCTTTGTGAAAAAAAAAATATTCTCGTCATCTTCATTAGCAAATCTTATGGTGTTGTCGACATCAATCATTTGCATTTTCATATCTGTATTTTTTGATTCTTTTGTTGGACGACTTCTTTTTTTATAATAATTTCGATGCTGAAAATTTTTCCGTGCAACAATTTAATTATCTTCAATATTCATTCTTGTGTTGTTATCGTCTTCTATTACTTATATTTCAATATTATTACAATTGAGACAGTTGATGATCATCTTTTTTCTTTTTAATTTCTTGTTGTTCAGAATCTACTGATATCTTTTTGCATTCAATGTTTTCGTTGCTGAAATTTTTTTAATTTCTTGTTGTTCAATTATAAATTATTTAAATCGTTTTGTTTATTTTGAGAAGAAATGTATATTCTTCTCTATTTGATGCCTCTACAGGTCTCACACAAATTAAGTTTTTTTGTGAAATTTTTTTCGTTTAATAGACAAGCAAATAAAACCGAAGAATTTTGTTATTTCAGTCTTCTAAAAATTATGTTTCTTTTTTGTAAAAAATCTTTTAACTTAATCTACAAGCAAATAAAACCAATGAATTTTGGTTATTTCATCTTCTAGACAACTGAAAAATATGATTTAATTAATATGATATTAATTTATCAAAAAATGTTCAACTCTTAGTGATATAACAGATATATGTAATATATTATTTAAATACAAAATTTCAAAATTACGATCAACATATTTTTTTTATTTCATACTATATTATTGGAAGTATTAAATTTTTAGATATTAATTTTTTTCTTGAGAAATTTCTTGCATATATAACTCATTCGAAAGATTATAGATTTACAAAATAAAACAAATCATATTTAATTTAATATTTTGTGAAAAATATATGTTCACTTCATCTATAAGCAAATAAAAACCAAATAATTTCGTCCTTTCTTATTATCAATCATAAGGAGAAATATTGAGTAATGCTAATGATAATTTTTTGTAAAGATTTATTCATAATAATTTTAAAAATTTACCTTCAAACATATTTCATTTCAGATTACATAAAGCTATAATTGATTTTCTTATATCCATCTTTTATAAAAATACATTTTTGTCAATTGCAAGATCATCAAATAAGTAATTGTTATAGTTTCTGACCTTTACAAAGACGAAAAATATTTAAAATTAGTAAAATTATATGTATTCAATCATATATTGTTAAATTTTAAAAATAAACTAAGGCTTTGAAAAATATTAGTTGGATTTTTTTATAAAGAAATATAGATAGAATAAATACTTACAGAATATTTATAAGGTCATCTTCTTTCTATATCCGATAATGCTTCGTATCATTTTTGTGAAATGTAATTAACTGTCGAACCTTCTTCATAACACCAACTCACATGATTTAATTATTTGGCTTCATTATTTTAATTCGTCGTTTTAAATTAAATAATCTCAATTAATGTAAAATAAAGGATATTTAACATCATGTCCTTACACAAATTATGTGTTTTTCGTGGAAAAAATTCACTATATTTACAACCAAATAAAACAAAAGAATTTTGGTATTTCAATATTTTACAAATTAATTATTTTGGGAAAAAATTATTTTCACTTCATCTATAAACAAATAAAACCAATGAATTTTTGTATTTCAATATTCTCAAATTAATATTTTGTGGAAAAAAATATGTTCAATTCATCTACAAGAAAATAAAAACCAAAGAATTTTGGAATTTCAGTTTTCTTGGCAACTTGGTCCTTACTTAACATACGTAGATTGACAATTTTGACAT
>NW_027361016.1:0-784 GCF_012295235.1 Primulina huaijiensis
TTGGTAAATAAAATACTCATAATAGATATTAAAATACTGGATATTTGAATATGCCTTTCATCCTCACATTTGACATGTACATTTCATTTAAATTTTGTTTTCCAAATTTTTTTAAATAAATTTGGCAACTAAGAAATGAACTTTTGAACGTACTTAGTTTTACTTTCCACATACTTTATATCATATTTAAAATACGTGATTTCCCAAAAGCCATACTCACAATGGTTAATAAAATACTGGATATTCTAGTAGGTAACGTAAGTTCACCAAATATTGGTCTTTCCTTCGAAGATGTATTTGGATGACATATTCGTCTCACGTGTTATAATTTTTTGTGAAAAACGTATTTCAAAGGAAAGTTATGTCAGAGTGTTTGTAGACGAAGTGCTTATTATACGAACAACTTAAAAAGTTTGATAATTAGTTGGGAATTTGAAATTCAATTTTACAAAAAAAGATAACGCGAGAGACGAATATGTCATCCAAATGCATCTTCGAAGGAAATACCAACATTTGACGAACTTACGTTGCATATTAGAATATCCAGTATTTTATTAACCATTCTGAGTACTTTTTTGGGATATCACGTATTTTAAATATCATATTAGGTATTTCAAAAATTTCAATGCTTAGTTGTCAAATTTTTTTCAACAAATTTGGAAAACAAAATTTAAATGAAATGTACATGTCATCCAAATGCATCTTTGATGCAAACGTGAGGATATTTATAAGTGAAAGTCATATTCGAATATCCAGTATTTAAATATCCATTTTGAGTATTTAG
>NW_027361017.1:0-761 GCF_012295235.1 Primulina huaijiensis
TTGCATTGCTAAGACGGTGAAATTTGCAGATGATGGCAATAGGGATGGTTTTTTCGCCAGTGCAGGTACTTCGCTGATCCTTCCTTTTATTTCGTGTCTTGAGGCTAAGAAGTTGTTGTTTAGAGGTTATGATGGGTTTTTGGTTTCGATTGTGGATATGGATAGAATTGTGAAGTTGAATATTGATGATATTGATGTTGTGAGAGAGTTCTCTGATGTATTTGAGGATGATGTGCCGGGTTTACCGCCGGACCGAGATGTAGAGTTTGTGATTGATCTAGTTCCAGGTACGGTTCCTATTTCTAATGCTCCGTACAGAATGGCCCCTTCAGAGATGAAAGAGTTGAAGACGCAATTGCAGGATTTACTGGATAAAGGTTTTATTCGGCCGAGTTCTTCGCCTTGGGGAGCTCCGGTTCTTTTCGTCAAGAAGAAAGATGGGTCGTTGCGGCTATGTATTGATTACAGAGAGATCAACAAAGTGACTATCAAGAATAAGTATCCGTTGCCACGGATAGACGATCTTTTTGACCAATTGCAAGGGGCTACAGTGTTTTCGAAGATTGATCTGCGATCTGGCTATTATCAGTTGAAAGTGATGTAGTCTGATATCCCTAAGACGGCATTTCGGACCAGGTATGGTCATTATGAATTTCTTGTTATGTCGTTTGGTCTGACCAATGCTCCTTCAGTCTTCATGGATCTTATGAACCGATTGTTCAAGCCGTATTTGGATAGCTTTGTCATTGTTTTTATCGACG
>NW_027361018.1:0-3700 GCF_012295235.1 Primulina huaijiensis
CCAAAGCGATATCGATGACTCGAAGTCAACCTCTAGGTTTGTATTTATGCTCAATGGTGATGCTGTCTTTTGGAAGAGTTCCAAGCAAGACAATACTGCGGATTCCAGCACAGAGGCCGAATACATTGCTGCATCAGATACAGCAAAGGAGGCTGTTTGGATAAGAAATTTCGTCCAAGAGTTGGGCGTCATTCATAACGAAGTAGCTCCTGTCCCGGTGTTTTGTGACAACACAGGAGCTGTAGCTCAAGCGAAGGAGCCAAGGTCTCATCAGAAATCCAAACACGTATTGAGAAGGTATCACATCCTCCGAGAGACTGTGAAAAGAGGAGAAGTGTCGATTGACACAGTCGGCTCCGTAGATATAGGTGCTGATCCACTAACTAAGCCTATACCTGGACCATTATTCGAGAAGCATCGCGAATCGATGGGCTTGAAGCATATGAGTAGTTGGCTCTAGTGCAAGTGGGAGCTTGTTAGAGTAGGTGCCCGTCGAGCCAAGTGTTGGCCGAGTGTTCACAATGAAACTCTATGTATAAGCAATCTTTATTTTAATAATATTTGAAATTATTATTTTGGCACATCTTTATCTGTATACCCATGCTAGTTGCATAGATAAAGCCCTTGAATATACAAATAGTAGAAAGAATATGAGATGCTCATATGATGAGTATCATGAAACTCACCTGCATCCATCAAACCTGGTGAGTCTAAAGACTCAACACACCATAATCTTGATAACAAGTATATGTATAAAATCACACGCAACAGGGAAAAATACCTTTACGTAAAAATACATTTTCGTGACATGCAAACATAAACCTTAACCTTTTCTTTTTTCCTCAACATTACATGGCATAAAATTTTTTATCATGATCATAACATTTTCCTTTTCTTTTGTTGAATTCAGGTCATTAATTGTGACTTTTCTCAATCCTCAAAAGTCGATGGATCCATCTACATGTAACCACAGTACTGGGCGGCGGGGGCATCAGCGACATAAGATCGTCAACTGAGCCTTGGCCGATCCTCTATCATATCCTCATATTATCATATCCTCATTAGTCACAATTACTTCACTTTCATCAATGTTTTCATCTTTTCATCACTTTATAAAATTATGCACAAATATCATTTTTTTTTTGAAACCAAGCATGCAACATGTATTTTAAATATCAACGTTCAATCATAAAAGTACATGGACATTTAAAAATCATAATTCAACATGTAAAATTTCATAAACCTTAAAAATAATCATAATAGCATAAAAACATCATTTAGAGCACTGCCATGAAGTTTACTAATTTTTAGGTGTAAAAAGACAATTTTACCTTTGGACGTGACATTTTACATTTTGACTTTTTTCATGATTTCATTGACTCTAACATACCCCCAAATAATTATTTAAGCTTAAATTAAAATTTCCATAATTTTATTTAGCTTAAAACTAGGCTTTTCAACTAATCTTTAATTAATCGTTTTGATGGTGTTTTAATCCCGAAAAAATCCCAAACTTTAATATAAAATTCCTAAAATAAAAACTTAGTCTTTTTATATTGTTTTAGCCCTTATGAACTACGACTCGACCCCCGGTGAGCCGTGTTTCGATTTATTTTAGTTTGGNCTAGCCATCACCCCAACCCTTGAACCAAACCCATGTGCACTTGAAAACGCGCAGCACTCTTTCCTCGGTTGGGAGTCCTAACATGGCTAGGACTCCTTCCCGAGCCCTGTACTCAAGTCCTAGCTTAGCTAGGACTCTCCCCCCTGACTCCCCTACGTCCTTAGTTGGTCCTTGTCCTAGCCGAACCAAGCTAAGCCCTCCATACATGAAAACCGATCGCCCCAAGTTCATGACAGCACAAAAAAAACGTCTCATGCGTTGTTACTTGTTCCTTCGACTTAGTGGTGTTTAGGTTGAGAGTGTGTGACTCTAACACATGTATAAACCTTACCTGGTCACAACCTAGCATCATGGCAGCCCTTTAATACGTATAAGACATGAATTTGAACATAGAATCATTGGTTTATCTCATGTATATGCACACATCCGAAAATAATTAATATGAACACCATGCTTTTCATACGAATGTTATTAAAAACGATAATACGATGTGATAGATGAGAAAATGAGATATATGGCGTGCCTTTGAGTTTTAAACGCACAAATAAACGTTGAAGACGAAGAATGGGGCAAGACCTTTGGCTTGAATTCCTCCTTGAAATTTTCTCGATTTTTGCTCTCAAACCTCCCTTGTGTGTGCCGTGTAAAGTTGAGAGAATTTGGTGTGTGCAAAAGAAACCTGAAAGTGGCGTGTGATTTGAGTAGGTTTTGAGGTGGGTTTACATATTTTATAATAATTAATTCACTAATCAAGGCTTAGGCCTATTAAGCAAAGTTTAGGCCCATTAGTGCTTGTTTAGGATTTACTTAAAATATTAAAAATAGTTTTGGTTACATAAGTGTGTGAATTTAATAGCCGGGTTGCTTAAAAGTTCGTATGTTTTTTATGACAAACCAACACCGATAAAAATTACGTCCCATCGTAATAAACCACCTCAAAGCTCCTTATTTTCAAAAATATGAAAAACCAATACCCATATTTTAAATAATTAAAAATAATTATTTAATAAAAACATTTTACGTTTTTAAGCCATCGGTCCCCGTTCCTCGATCGCAACTTGAATATTCTTTAAAAATACAGTTTTATGCATCATGACCATAAAATCCTATTTAACATATAAGCATGTATGCCACATAATCAATCAGCAATTAAAATCGATTAATTACTCATTTTTCATATTTCTTAGATTTGCATGCAGTTGGATTACGTCGTCTTAATTTTGGACCTTACAATTTTATTACACAATTAGTTTTTATTAGTTATTTTAAGATGTTTTTAAGTGTATTTTTCCAAAAATGGGATTTATTGGGTATTTTTATCCACATGATTTTAGTTTTTAACGGTACGTAAATTTTATCGAATCAGGGGACTTTTTGAGGGTTCGGCTAATATTTTCAAAAATTTTACAACATGAAATATTTTTCGAGAGTGTGTTTGGATTTAATGGGCCCACTTTTAAGCTTATTGGGCTTAAAACCCTTTTAACCCCTTTTTCATTTAAAATTTGGGGCTCATTAGCTAAATTATTTCCATATGATTACTCCACTAATCAAACCCTAACCCTACCACCCTCACATCAGCTGACACCCCTAACTTTCAGAAACATTTCTTCTCGGTTTCGTCACCACACCAGCTGAGAAGCTTCGATTTGCACTTGTTCTTGGAAAGAAAATCCTCCCGACGGCTCCTACCTCTCGATTTTGTTCTTCAATCATAAAAGGCACACATTGTATCTATTGTTTTCGCATCATAACTGTCTTATATACTGTTGAATGTGTTTTTGCATGATAATTCGTTCGATCCAGCGTGCAGCATGAAGTTTCATTCGTTTTGGCTCATGTCATGCGTTCTTTATTGTAAACTCATGTTTTATATACTGAATATGCAATTTCTGAACCAACTGAAGAAGTTCAGCTGCACGCTGCTACAATTGAAGAAGTGCTAGAACCAGTTTTTCAAACAACTGAAGAGCCAGTTGATTGCTCAACTGAAGAACCAGTTGACTTTCAAATTGATGAACCAATCACTTTTTCTCCTCCCCAACTTCAACAGGAAGCCCTTGTAGAAGATGCTCC
>NW_027361019.1:0-302 GCF_012295235.1 Primulina huaijiensis
ATCATCGATGAAAACAATGACAAAGCTATCCAAATACGGCTTGAAAACCCGGTTCATAAGATCCATGAAGAGTGAAGGAGCATTAGTCAGACCAAACGACATCACAAGAAATTAGTAATGACCGTACCTAGTCCGGAACGCCGTCTTAGGGATATCAGACTCCCTAACCTTCAACTGATAATAACCAGATCGCAGATCGATCTTCGAAAACACGGTAGCCCCCTGCAGTTGATCAAAAAGATCGTCTATTCGCGGCGATGGATATTTATTCTTGATAGTCACTTTGTTGATCTCTCTATAAT
>NW_027361020.1:0-262 GCF_012295235.1 Primulina huaijiensis
GAGTGGTCCTCGAGAGGCTGATTTGGCTCTTCTTCCTACTACTGCATGTCAGTCCTTGCCACTCCCAGGTCGCACGCGCTCACAGATGCGCCGCTTTTATAGGACTCAGAAGAGTCAGGTGGGGTTACCTTATGGGCGACCGCCTGATTCAGGTTGATCTAGTTTTTCGCCTTTTTGGGCTATCTGTGATGGGCGTTCACTGCAGAATTCTCCTTGTCCATCGTTGTGTTTTATTTTGCTTGATGTATTCCGGGGCACCCGC
>NW_027361021.1:0-395 GCF_012295235.1 Primulina huaijiensis
CTCAATATATCTCAACAGAATCAACATAAATCGCCGTCGAAGGAGCCAAGGCTCAATATGTTATGTCAATATAATTTATGCATGAATGCATCAGAGTAAACATTCAAAGCACGTAATAGCAAACAACATTCACCGAATATTCTTACACGTCAATATAAGCGTCATAATCATTTAGGTTTGAGCGTACCTCAATTACAACTTACAATACCACGGTAAATTCTTAAGGACTTCCTGATGAACTCGTCCAACGATAAAACCTACAATATACATTCGCTATACACTTCAATACAATGCATTCCAAACGACTAAACCAAAATAAATCGGCTCGGTTAAAATTCGAAATCCGGGCGGCCTATATAAACCTTATACAATCTGAATTCAAGCTTAATACCTCA
>NW_027361022.1:0-556 GCF_012295235.1 Primulina huaijiensis
AACCACGTTACAAGCCATGATAAATCTTTTTTGTTGGTTATTCCTTTATTTGAACCTTGAATTGGAGAATCATACAAACTTTTCGTATTTAGCATCGCTTTGAGCCAAGAAAGTGCAAATTGTTGAGATCAAGTGATTAATGCTCGAAATCGTTGTCTCAAAAAAAAAAAAAAAACTCCTTATGAAAAAATTTAAAAAAAATACATATTTATAATGAAAAAGAAAAAAAAAGGAGGGGAATGAGAAGGAAAATAAGAGCAACGAAGAATAAAAAAATGTTCTTGGATGTTATAATGAGGTGGAAAATGTTATCATTAGCTGGATGCAATTATCTTTGTGAAAAAGATGTAAGTGTTCTTCAGTTCCATAAACCGTTGTACTTCTTTCCTACCCTACCTCTAGCCACAGTACAACCCGTTTACAGCCCTTGTTTGCGCATTCTAATTCATTCATTTGGTGGAGGATGTGATATATTTGCAAGCTTATGGTAAAATTTTCAGTGTTTTGACAAGAGAGCTCTTTAATACATACCTAAACACTAACGAGCGAAATGAGC
>NW_027361023.1:0-466 GCF_012295235.1 Primulina huaijiensis
TGAGGTGCAAATGAATGTCAGCAGCATTCTTTGCATCCTCGAATCTCCTTTGCAGCTCATCGTTCATAGAAGCCTGCATATAACACTTCGCCTTCAAGTCATGGTCACACCATTCCTTGTAGGTCTGTAATTCCTCGGGAGTGCAGTCAGTCGGAGCCTCAGCAGGGGGCGACTCAGTCAGTGTATATGCAATCCTTTCCGAGTTTAGGACGATTTTTAGATTTCTTAGCCAAGTGAGATAGTTAGGTCCGGTTAACACATGTTTTTCGAGTATAGCGGATAACGGGTTGCGTATCGAAGACATTGTCAAAGTTTTGTACTGAAAAGTAAAACAGATAAATGTTAATGACTATTTTAAAATATTTAGTAAGATATAAAGTTTGGACTTTTACTTTATAAATTTTCGCTCCCACTGTTTGAAATCTTTCACTACCCTCTAGTGAAAACGGGAAACTCATTTCCTCAG
>NW_027361025.1:0-472 GCF_012295235.1 Primulina huaijiensis
TGGTCGTAATCCACCAGTTCTTGGCAACATCATGCAACTGGTGTCATATCAGTTTCACTCTCCGCTCATCAGTGTAGTCCAAAGAGTCAAACAGCATCTCAATGTCTTCTAACCAACTCTCACAATCAACTGAAGTCTCAGTACCCTTCAGAGTCGGTGGATGGAACGACTGAAATCTCTTCAGCAAGGTTTCCATTGGTGTTGCTGTCACATCCATCGGATTTGCAGAGGTACTGCCCTGTTCTGGGATTCTTCGAGGAGGCATACCTGATTATCACAAGGGTTAGAAATCACATAATAAATATGTCTCAGTCCCTTTCTGAGCATCTTACCTCTGATAAAGAATCGGTTCTGATCCATTTCAAGAATACATATCACCATATCAAAATCAGATAATTCAGGTAAACATGTATTAAGGCAAAAAATAATGCTAGCAATCAAAAACAGGAAAGAAAACACATTCTACCCCGCT
>NW_027361026.1:0-7605 GCF_012295235.1 Primulina huaijiensis
AAATCCTAAAAATATGGGTAGAGAAGAAGAAGAGGAAGAGTTTGAATTTGGAGGAGAAGAGGAGAGCCAAAATGATAATTGGGGTAGGAATGGAAGAGGTAGAGGAATTGGTAGAGGTAGAAGAGAAGTCGTTCGGGGTAGATATGATGGGAATAGGGAAGATGGTAATATGGGTAGTATTAAGATGAAAATCCCTATATTCCATGGGAAATCTGATCCGGAGGCATATTTAGAGTGGGAAAAGAGGGTAGAGTTTGTGTTTGAGTGTCACCACTATTCAGAAAAAAAGAAGGTGAGGTTGGCGGTGGTTGAATTTTTAGACTATGCTCTCATTTGGTGGGATCAATTAGTGACCACTAGGAGGAGGTACAATGAGAGGCCCATAGAAACTTGGGATGAGATGAAGAGAGTGATGAGAAAAAGGTTTGTGCCCAACCACTACTATAGGGAGATGTTTAAGAGGCTACAAACTTAAAGGCAAGGGGTGAAGATTGTTGAGGACTACTATAAGGAGATGGAAGTAGTCATGATTAGGGCTAATATTGAGGAAGATAATGAGGCGACAATGGCCCGTTTTCTTTGTGGTTTGAACAGGGAAATCCAAGATCAAGTTGAGCTTCGGCACTACTTGGATCTAGACGAAATGGTGCAAATGGCCATAAAAGTGGAGCAACAACTTAAAAGGCGTGGAGTTGGCCGCACCAATCCAACCGGAGGTTCATCATCTTCATGGCGATCAAATGTGGTGAAGCGTGAGGAGAATAAGGTGGTGAGCAAGCCCAAACAAGAGGCACATAAGCAAGGAGTGCAAGGTAAATCTGAAACTCCTTCTAATCGATCAAGAGATACTAAATGTTTTAGGTGTCAAGGGTTGGGTCATATTTCTAGTGAATGTCCTAATAAGAGGGTGATGATTTTGAATGACTATGGTGAGTATGAATCTCATAGTGAGGGTGATGATGATGATGAGATGCCTGCATTAGAGGATCCTGACGAGGCGTATGAGGCGGTTATAGGTGAGGCACTAGTGACTAGGCGTATCACGAGTGCCCAAGTCAAGGAGGAGGAGACTAACCAAAGAGAGAACTTGTTCCACACTAGGTGTTTTGTGAATCAAAAGGTTTGCAATTTAATCATAGATGGGGGGAGTTGTACTAATGTGGCTAGTGTTGAGATGGTGGAAAAATTGAGCTTGCCTACACTAAAGCACCCTCAACCATATAGACTTCAATGGTTGAATGATTGTGCGGAGGTGAAGGTGACAAAACAGGTGTTGGTGTCTTTTTCGATTGGGAAGTACATTGATGAGGTTTTATGTGATGTAGTGCCAATGCATGCTTGTCATATCTTGTTGGGTAGGCCTTGGCAATACGATAGGAAGGTGACTCATGATGGTTTCAAGAATAGGTATTCCTTTATGTTAAAAAAGGATTCCATTGTATTACTTCCTTTGTCCCCAAAGCAAGTGTTGGAGGACCATTTGAAAAAGAAAAAGAGAGATGAGGCCGAAAGAAAGAGTGAACTAAAAAGTGAGGTGGCCTTGGAAAATAAAAAGGAAATGGCTGAAAAAAAGAGTGATCAAAAGAGTGAGATAGCCATACAAAAGAAAAAGGAGAGGAAAGAAAATGAGGGAAAAGAAAATGAGAGGAAAGAGGCCAAAAAGAAAACATACATGGCCCAAAAAAGTGAGTTGAAGCAATTGATGCACACACATGAACCACTTGTGTTGATTCTTTATAAAGAGATCCTCTTTAACACAAGTGATATAGCCGGGTCCCTTCCGAGCATTGTTGTTTCACTTTTGCAGGAATTTGATGATATATTTCCGGAGGAGCTACCTCAAGGGCTACCACCATTGAGGGGGATTGAGCACCAAATTGATTTGGTGCCCGGGAGTGCATTGCCAAATCGTCCAGCTTATAGGAGCAATCCGGAGGAGGCTAAGGAGCTTCAACGGCAGGTAAGTGAGTTGTTAGATAGGGGTTTTGTGCGTGAGTCCATGTCTCCTTGTGCTGTACCTGTTTTATTAGTTCCTAAGAAAGATGGCTCATGGCGTATGTGTGTGGATTGTAGGGCAATCAATAACATAACCATTAAGTATAGGCTTCCCATACCTAGACTAGATGATATGTTAGATGAGTTGCATGATGCTTGTATCTTTAGCAAAATTGATTTGAAAAGTGGTTATCACCAAATTAGGATGAGGGAAGGTGATGAGTGGAAAACTGCTTTTAAAACCAAGTACGGGTTGTATGAGTGGTTGGTGATGCCATTTGGCTTAACTAATGCTCCTAGCACCTTTATGAGGTTAATGAATCATGTCTTGCGTGCATACATAGGAAAATTTGTTGTCGTTTACTTTGATGATATCCTAGTATGTAGCAAGGACTTGGATGAGCATGTTGATCACTTGAAACTTGTGCTAATCACACTAAGGGCTGAAAATCTATATGCTAACCTAAAGAAATGTGATTTTTATACAAGCAAACTTGTCTTTCTTGGTTTTGTGGTAAGCTCACAGTGGATACAAGTGGATGAGGACAAGGTAAGTGCTATTCGAGATTGGCCATCGCTTACTACTGTTGATCAAGTCCGAAGTTTTCATGGACTTGCAAGCTTTTATAGGAGGTTTGTAAAGGATTTTAGCACATGATAGCACCCATGACAGCGGTGATCAAGAAGAACGTTCCATTCCATTGGGGCGAGGAGCAAGAGAAGTCTTTTAATACTATTAAACAAAAATTAATTAATGCTCATTTACTTGTTTTGCCTTACTTTGCTAATACGTTTGAAATTGAATGTGATGCTTCATGCGTAGGTATCGGCGGAGTTTTGATGCACGGGGGACGGCCCGTGGCGTACTTTAGCGAGAAACTCAATGGAGCCGCCCTGAATTATCCCACGTATGATAAGGAGTTCTACGCACTTGTGAGGAGTCTAGAGACGTGGCAGCACTACTTAAGGCCTAAGGAGTTTGTGATACATACGGATCATGAGTCTCTAAAGCACCTTAAGGGGCAACAAAAGCTGAACAAGCGGCATGCCAAGTGGGTGGCATTCATAGAGACATTCCCCTACATAATCAAGTACAAACAAGGTACGAAAAATGTAGTGGCCGACGCATTATCACGAAGGTACATACTTTTCTCTACCTTGGAGTCTAAGATATTGGGGTTTGAGCATGTCAAGGAGTTGTATGTGCTAGATGAGGATTTTAAGAGTGTGTTTGAAACATGTATGCATGGTCCACATGACAAATTTTATTTGCATCATGGTTTCTTGTTTAGAGAAGATAGGTTGTGCATCCCTAAATCATCAATTCGCGAATTACTTGTTAGGGAGGCACATGGGGGTGGTTTGATGGGACACTTTGGTGTGGCAAAAACTTTAAGTGCATTGCATGAACATTTCTATTGGCCACACATGAAGCGTGATGTTGAGCGTGTCTGTGATAAGTGCATAAC
This sequence comes from Primulina huaijiensis, assembly GCF_012295235.1. NCBI lineage: Eukaryota > Viridiplantae > Streptophyta > Magnoliopsida > Lamiales > Gesneriaceae > Primulina > Primulina huaijiensis. The sequence goes on from NW_027361026.1 coordinate 3,465, forward strand.
TTGTAGACAAGCTAAGTCTAGGACACAACCACATGGATTGTATACACCACTTCCTGTTCCTAGTGAGCCTTGGGTTGACATTTCTATGGACTTTGTTTTGGGGTTGCCTAGGACTAAGAAGGGGAGGGATTCAATATTTGTTGTTGTTGATAGATTCTCTAAGATGGCACATTTCATTGCTTGTCACAAAACTGATGATGCTTCAAACATTGCGGATGTGTTCTTTAGAGAAGTCGTTAGGTTGCATGGCATGCCTAGGACTATTGTTTCTGATCGCGATGTTAAATTCTTGAGTTACTTTTGGAAGACTTTATGGGCTAAACTTGGCACAAAATTGTTGTTTTCTACTACTTGTCATCCTCAAACGGATGGGCAAACTGAAGTTGTCAATAGGACATTAGGAACACTTTTGCGTGTTATTCTTAAAAAGAACTTGAAGAATTGGGAAAATTGTTTGTCATTTGTTGAGTTTGCTTATAATCGTTGCGTGCATTCTACTACCAATTATTCGCCATTTGAAATTTGTTATGGTTTTAATCCTTTGACTCCGTTGGATTTGATGTCTTTACCTATGAGTGAAAGATTAAACATGGATGGCAAAAAGAAGGCTGAATTTGTTAGGGGTTCGCATGAATAGGCCAAGGCCAACATAGAGAAGAAGAATGAGCAATATGCCAAACAAGCCAACAAGGGGAAGAAGAAGGTGGTCTTTGAGAAAGGTGATTGGGTGTGGCTCCACTTGCGGAAGGAAAAGCTCCCCGAGAAGCGTTGATGCGAACACGGATGGTCAAGCTCCAAGGAAAGCATGGGATCCTTTAGAGGTGCCGGAGGGACCATTTACGAGGGGACGACTGAAGAAGGTCAAGGAAGCGTTGCATGGACTTATGAGCAAGAGGGAAGGACTTGCAAGTGAGGTGCAGAGTACGGAAGGCTTCGTGATGCATGGGAGTACGTGTGAGGGCCAAAAGAACATGATTCAAGCGACTTTTGAACGACCGAGGCTACACAGACCCGAGCACGGACCTGTACACGGGGTCCGTGTCCATTACAACCGAGAATGAAGAAATCCAGAGTGTAAACAGACCCAAGCACGGACCTGTACACGGGGTCCGTGTACCTCACAGTGCCTACACGGACCCAGCTCCGGACGTCTACACGGGGTCCGTGTACGTGGCGGTTTGGCGAGAATTTTTTCCTTCTTTAGAGTTTTATTATTTTTGAGAAACTAGATTTGTGATATCTCTTAATTATAAAAACATATATGGTTGAAAATCAAGACACAATTCAGATTATTATTGAGTTTTATACAAACTTTTTGAGTTTTTCTCTCAAAAAATTTTGCAAGGCTTTGCTTTGTGTTCATCAAAAATCAAACTTATCAAGATTCGTTCTTGTGGCGTTTGTTGGTTGATTTCATACGGATTGTCAAAGACAAGTACTTTGAAGGTTCGTCTGTTTCTCAATTGTTTTATCGTGAATATTTGTTGCTAAGTTTTTAAATTTAGAGGTGAATATCACAAACCATATTTGACTCAAAAGATCGGGACAACAACTTAGATCCTTGTTTGTTATTGAATTGAGGGCGCGATTCATATTTAATTGTGTTTGCTTTTCTTACGCACGTGGATTCGTATCAAGCGTCGTTCAAAGCTACTACCTAGGGCGATGGACTATTTCAAATTCCAGAAAGGATCAATGACGACGCCTACAAACTCGATCTACCAGGTGAGTACAACGTGAGTTCCATTTTCAATGTTAGTGATTTGTCGTTGTTTGATGTAGGTGATGAAGAAGATTTGAGGACAAATCATTTTCAAGAAGGGGAGGAAGATGCAAACACGGGTGGTCGAGTGCCAAGGAAAGCATGGGATCCATTGGAGTTGCCGGAAGGACCAATCACGAGAGGAAGACTGAAGAAGTTCAAGGAGGCACTACAGGGAGTCATGAGCAAGCAAGAAGGGGTCGTGATGCATGTGAGTACGTTTGGAGGCCAAATGAACAGTATTCAAGTCTCTTTTGATGGACCGAGGCTACACGGACCCCAGCGCGGACCTGTACACGGGGTCCGTGTCTATTACGACTGAGAATGAAGAAATCCAGTGTGTACACGGACCTGTACACGGGGTCCGTGTCCGATACATCCGAGATGGAGAATTCTATTGCCTACACGGACCCCCTTCCTGACCACTACACGGGGTCCGTGTCCTTTACGTTTGGGCTAGAATTTTTTCCTTCTTTAGAGTTTTAATTATTTTGGCAACTAGATATTGTTATCTTTTGGATAAGTAAACATATTAAGGACGAAATTTTGACACAATTGAGATCATTATTGATATTTTATCAAAGTTTTAGAGAGTGGTTGAGTGCCAAGGAAAGCATGGGATCTTTTATGGTTGCCGGAGGGACCAATCACGAGAGGAAGACTGAAGAAGTTCAAGGAGGCACTACAGGGAGTCATGAGCAAGCAAGAAGGGGTCGTGATGCATGAGAGTGCGTTTGGAGGACAAATGAATAGTATTCAAGTCTATTTTGATGGACCGAGGCTACACGGACCTGTACATGGGGTCCGTGTCCATTTCAACTGAGAATGAAAAATCCAGTGTGTACACGGACCCGCGCACGGACCTGTACACGGGGTCCGTGTCCGATATATCCGAGATGTAGAATTCCAGTGCCTACACGGACCCCCTTCCGGACCACTACACGTGGTCCGTGTCCTTTACGTTTGGGCGAGAATTTTTTCCTTCTTTAGAGTTTTAATTATTTTTGCAACTAGATATTGTTATCTTTTGGATAAGTAAACATATTATGGACGAAATTTTGACACAAATGAGATCATTATTGATATTTTATCAAAGTTTTAGAGTTTTTCTCTCAACTTTTTCAAGGCTCTTGCTTTGTTCTTCAAATCAAACTTATCAAAGTTTTTAACTTTGTTGCGTTTGTTGATCGTTCTTGTGCGGATTGTCAAAGACTTGTTCTTTGAAGGTTCGTTCGAGTTTTGATTCTTTCATTGTGATTATTTGTTGCTAAACTTATTATAGTTTAGAGGAGAAAATCACGCACACACTTGATTCAAAAGATCGGGACAACAACACGAATTCCTTGTTCGTTATTGAATTGAGGGCGCGATTCATATTAATCGTGTTTGCTTTTCTTACGCACATGGATTCGTATCACAAGGATTGATGTTTTGGCTCTAACTAAGTTGTAAACAACTTAGCTCTTGAAGGTAGACAATCTACTAGCTTCAAACACCACTCCTTGCTCAAATGGACTCCTTCCTTCAAAATTAGGTCCACCACTAACAAAGTAGAACCACTCTAATTTTGCACTAGAAAAATTAGAGTATTTTTCTGAAAGGGGATCGGTTACGGTGACCGGAAGCGCAACGGAAGTTTAAAAAAACAAATTTTATGTGAAAATTTCGGCCATCTTGATTTAATGTGTAGCAAATACAAAAACAACAAAATGTCATACATAGTGTGTTTAGAAAAATACCTATCAACCTCTTGAGGTTGATGATGGCTCCAACTAAGGTGTAAACACCTTAGCTCTTGTATGGCAAGAACTTCTACAAGCTTCCAAAGAGCACTCCTTGCTCTAAAATAAAGCCCACCACCAACTAGATAGGATTTTTCTTTGAGAAGTGAGTGTTTTCTCTAACCATTGAAGAACAAAAAATGGAGAGAATGAATAGTATTTTCGGCCACTATTCATGCTAGGAGAGAAGGAGAGACATTTTTTTTGTTGTGGGAAAAGTTAAAGTAAAAAAATTGCATGCCAAGCCTTGGTTATACAAAAAGTTGTCTCCCAACCTTTCACCTCCCATGCATGCAAATCTTATTTGATTTTTAACAATTAAAAATCCATGGACTTAATTTAATTATCTCAAACATATTTGAGACTAATTAAACATTACTTGAATTTACTCAAGTCCACTAGTTTAAATAATTTATTTAAATTGAGCTCTACAAGACTCAATATTATTTAATCAATTCAACCCTTGAATTAATTTAATTATTTGGACTCTACTAGGTCCACTAGTGATTAATTAATTCAACACTTGAATTAATTTAATTTAGTCCATAATAATGTTTATGAAAATCACAATTTTCAAATACATTATTTATTTGGCCAA
>NW_027361026.1:10725-13835 GCF_012295235.1 Primulina huaijiensis
GGACGTTTGTTTGAGTTTGAATAAGTGCCATAGCATCCTAGCATGGGTCTCGAGTTGTTGGTTCAAGGTCCGTATGATCGAGTAAGAAGGAATAAGCCAGAAGTGTTGTCTTTCTCCGTTGGTTTACGTTTCCAGCACCTACATGGACCCGAACCCAGACCCTTACATGGGGTCCGTGCCCTTTTTCCTTCGAAATGTGAGTTTCCAGCACCTACCCTGACCCTTACAATGGGTCCGTGTACCCCTTTTAAAAAAAATTTCTTTTTTTTTTTAGGATTGTTTTTGGGTTTGATGTCATGATTTAGTGAGATGATTAAACGAGGTCAAGTCCCGAGAGATTTAGAATGTCATAAGGATAATTGTCATTTTTGGGTGTGAGCATGACTAATACGTCTTAGGTTATGAAAGATAAGCGTTTGAACTCATGTTACTATGTGTAGCAATGGCCCCAAGCGAGATCCAATGAATCCCTCAACGCCAAGTAAGTATGTTCGACGTGCAAAAGAAAATATGTTTATGTTTTTGAGATATGCTAAATGTCTTGTGACCAAATTATGAACGGGTTTGGAAGTTGGTGAACGTAGCCGAGGACCTCTTCTCCCCGGTAAAGCATGACCCGGTTTAGATCAGGATTGGAAACCGGTAAAGCATGAACATGGACTAATCCACCCGGTAAAGCATGACTGGGGATCTCATGTATGTGGTAGTGGATTTTCTCTGCCAGCCCAGTAGTGTGATTTAGTCTGATCAAGCGCATTTATATATGGGTCACTTGCTTTAAAACATATCTCTACGCAAAATTATGTTATATATGCTCAAGTATGTATGATGCAAGTATGTTTAAGAAAAGTTTTATGATGATGGCACGTCTACGTTTGTGCTACTACGTTCATGTTTCAAGTATGTTTATGTTATTATGTTCAAGTTTCAAGTATGTAAGCCCTACTTTAAAGATGCATGTGGTTTTATTATGTGATACTTGCTATCTCAAGTTTATACATGTTGAGTCTTTAGACTCACTAGATTTGATCGATGCAGGTGAGGATGACTTTGAGGAGACGAGGGGTGAGGACCAATGAACCGGCTTGGACTGAGCATGAGGCTAAATCCGAGGACCGCACATGTTTTTAAGAAATTATGCAATGTTTCAAATACTCTGATTTCATGTTATTGTTTACGATATTTAAACATGTTTTTTTAGCAAACTTTATTTGTGATATTTTCATTGCAGATATTTTGAATGATCAGTTTATTGTTATCGCAATTTGAAGGTTTCTATTTAATTAAGAAAATTTTTTTTCTCGAATTTTAAAGTAGTTTAAAAGTTTGGTACATTACAGTTGGTATCAAAGCGGTGTTCTTGTAAAGGGTTATGCCTACTGCGAGTTGCGAAAAGCTCACGAAGCCACACCTCAAGTCTGTAAGTTTTAAAATTTTCAAGTAGTAAGCATCAAGTCGTGATTTCAGCATGTGCATATCTAATTTCAAATTTCATGCATCTTATGATATAAATATTATGTTCATGCATTTTGGGTTTACGTGTTGGGAAAATGTTGGAACATTATGCCTCCCAGGTATAGGATTGTGCGTGAAGCAGGCGACGAGAATAGGGAAGCCCAGGATGGGGAGAGGGTCACTCCTCCTCGTCCACCCCCAGATATGCAGGCTCAGATGCTTGCAGAGATGACTGAGTTCTTCGCGCAGTTTGCGGTGAACAAGAACCAGGCTGCATTGGACACAGGGGCAAGGCCCAAACCTGAGACCGTGTATGAGAGATTCAAGAAGATGGATCCGAAGGAGTTCTCGGGAACTACTAACCCGATGATAGCTGAAGGATGGATTAAGTCCATCGAGGTAATCTTTGCGTTTATGGAGCTGCAGGATGCATACTGGGTCAGGTGTGCCACATTCCTTCTGACCGGAGATGCCAAGCTATGGTGGGAAAGTGCGTCAATATCAGTGAACTTGCGAATACTGACTTGGGATGGGTTCAAGAGGTTTTCTATGATGCTCGGGAGAAGCTGAGGTATTTTAAGGATAGGTTGCGGCCAATCTTGGGCCGTGACGCTTGAGTTGCTGGTCTGACTACTTATGCAGTTGTCGTATCGAGAACTTTGGCGGTAGAGCAAGACCCGAGGGACATTGAGGCTGATAGGCAGGGCAAGAGGCCCTATCAGGCACCTCAACAGCAGCGACCCCAGTTTAAGAGGCCTTTCCAGGGGCAGCAGGGGAAGAGGCCATTTCAGGGACCGCTGAAAGGCAAGGGTCCTATTCCTCAACAGAAGGCTTCTCATAAACCGTGAGAGTACCCAATGTGCCCGAAGTGCAACCGCGAGCATCCGGGATAGTGTTTATTTCGATCGGACAAATGCTTCAAATGCGGAGCCAGCGATTATATGCTGAAAGACTGCCCGCAGTTGAGGCAGCCAACCAAGACACGACTCTTTTTACTGGTAACCTATTTAATTCAGCACCGCGTTATTTTGATATGCAAGTTTCGGTAACTATTTTGGGATCATTAGAGTGCTAGTTTGTATTTTGGTAAATTTGTGTAGAGATTTTCTGTTATGCTTGAGGTTAAGATTAGAATTTTTGGGATATAAGTTTTGTGTGTTGTGTCAACATCTTTCAGGAAATATTTTCATAAAGAGAGTAGCCACGAAGGCCCTGATAGATTCAAGGGTCACACACTCTTTTATTTCGGAGACGTTCGCTAATCATTTGGACGTCAAGTCTATTGGACTCGACGTGATACATGAGGAGCATAGTCAGCATTTGGGTACAATTTTACAAGTCTTACAGAGTCGCAAGTTGTTTGCAAAATTCAGTAAGTGCGAATTCTGGTTGAAGAATGTAGCGTTTTTGGGTCATATAATATCTAGTAGTGGCATCGAGGTGGATCAAGCTAAGGTAGCAACAGTTAAAAAATGGGTTGCACCGAAAAATGCTTCAGAGATCCACAGTTTCCTAGGCCTAGCAGGCTAATACAGGAAATTTATTCAGGGATTTTCTTCGATAGCGGTACCACTCACTTTATTAACCAAGAAAAATGATAAATTCATTTAGAGTGATGAGTGCCAGAAGAGCTTTGATACTTTGAAGCAAGCTCT
>NW_027361027.1:0-211 GCF_012295235.1 Primulina huaijiensis
AGAACTGCGTCATCCCAGCCAGCATCTGGGCGTTCATATCAGGTGAAGGGGGTGGAGGTCTGTGCCTCTCTTGCCTCTGATCCTCCCTGTCCTCAAGACGAGGCTCATCGTCTCTCACTCGCTCAACAAGGCGTCTAGGAGGCATACTGTTCCATACATATAACCAATGCGTAACCAACATGCATAATTCCATAATTTATTTAAATGTAAA
>NW_027361028.1:0-771 GCF_012295235.1 Primulina huaijiensis
GCCTTTTGGTTTAACGAATGCGCCAGCGGTGTTTATGAGTCTGATCAACCGTGTCTTTCAGAGGTATCTGGATGAGTTTGTGATTATTTTTATAGATGATATTTTGTTTTACTCGAGAAATGAGACTGATCATGCTGAGCATTTGAGAATTGTGTTGCATACGTTAAGAAATGAGCAACTGTATGCTAAACTGTCAAAGTGTGAGTTTTGGCTGAGACAGGTTGTCTTCTTGGGTCATATCATATCTGGAGACGGTATTTCTGTTGATTCGAGTAAAGTTGAAGCTGTGATCAGTTGGCCGAGACCAACTTCTGTACCAGAGATACGCAGTTTCATGGGTCTAGCAGGATACTATCGACGATTTATTAAAGATTTCTCCAGTATTGCGAAACCGATTACTCAGTTGACACAAAAGAATACTCCATTTGTGTGGTCAGAAGCTTGTGAGTCGAGCTTCGTAGAGTTGAAGAAGAGATTGACTAGTGCTCCCGTCCTGACGATACCTTCAGGTATGGGAGATTTTGTTGTATATTGCGATGCATCTCACAGAGGGTTAGGATGTGTTCTTATGCAGCGACAGCATGTTATTGCCTATGCTTCGAGACAGTTGAAGCCACACGAGACTCGATACCCAATTCATGATCTTGAATTGGCGGCTATCGTTTTTGCACTGAAGATATGGCGACACTATCTGTATGGCGAGAAATTTGAGATCTACTCTGATCTCAAAAGCCTGAAGTATCTGTTTTCTCAGTCAGAGTTAAATATGAG
>NW_027361029.1:0-615 GCF_012295235.1 Primulina huaijiensis
TTCCAATAAACATAACCATTATACATAATCTCAACCATCAAACTACATGAAATATCCATTACCATAATAAACCATAAATATCCAATAACCATATTTCCTAAACACCCAACCAAAAATAATATTATAAAAAATAAAATGCTAAAAGATTGAGATATTACAATCTCCCCTCCTTATAAAAATTTCGTCCCCGAAATTTGTTTACCGTCAAATAAATTCGGATAACGATGTTTCATCTCCTCTTCCGGTTCCCATGTGGCCTCTTCAATAACATGATTCCTCCAAAGAACTTTGACAAGGCCAATTTCTTTGTTCCTCAACACTTTAACTTTGCGNTATTCGTACCGAAGAACATGAGATGGATTAGAAAGGTACTTACGTAGCATTGAAACATGAAATACGTTATGAACTCGATTCAAGTCCGGTGGCAATGCAAGACGATAGGCTCGGTCTCCAATCTTATCAAGAATCTCGAACGGTCCAATGTATCGAGGACTTATCTTACCTTTCTTTCCAAATCGCATAACTCCCTTAATAGGAGCTATTTCGATAAATACATGATCACCAACCTCTAATGCCAAAGGCCGCCGACGAACATCAGCATAACTCTTCTATCTA
>NW_027361030.1:0-781 GCF_012295235.1 Primulina huaijiensis
GCATAAAATCATCATTAAGAATTTCATTTTCTATAAAAGGCTTAACTCTTTGCCCATTAACTTTAAACACGTCATTATTTTTAGGATTTTCAATATCAACAGCACCATGAGGATAAACAAATTTAACTATAAATGGTCCTGACCATCTCGATCTTAGTTTTCCTGGAAATAAATGCAAACGAGAATTATAAAGTAAAACTTTTTGTCCAATTTCAAATGACTTTCTCATAATATTTTTATCATGAAAGGCTTTAGTTTTATCTTTATAAATCTTTGAATTTTCATATGCATCATTTCTTAATTCTTCAAGTTCATTTAATTGCAATTTTCTTAATTTAGATGCATCATCTAAATTAATATTAAATGCTTTAATTGCCCAATAAGCTTTATGTTCAATTTCAACAGGTAAATGACAATGCTTACCAAAAACTAACCTATACGGTGACATCTCTAATGATGTCTTAAATGCAGTTCTATATGCCCATAATGCATCAGTTAATCTTAAATACCAATCTTTTCGATTTGGATTAACTGTTTTTTCTAAAATTTGTTTTATTTCTCTATTTGCAAGTTCAACTTGACCATTACTTTGAGGATGATATGTGGTAGAAACTTTATGTGTAATGCCATATTTTCTTAACAAAGATGAAAATGATTTATTTATAAAATGACTTCCCCCATCACTAATTATTGCTCTAAGTATTCCAAATCGACTAAAAATATTTTCTTTTAAAACTTTTATAACAACTTTATGATCATTAGTTCTACATGCAATTGCTTC
>NW_027361031.1:0-1514 GCF_012295235.1 Primulina huaijiensis
AGATGAGATTAGATATGGCAGAGTTTTGACTGAAATATCTAGCTTCCCGACAGATGAAGATAGAAAGATAGAAACCCGAAGATTTATTACAGAGTTGTTTATTTCTAAATAGAAATGGGAGTAAATTTCTATGGATTTGTAACAAAACTACCGCAAATCTTTCTAAGATGGTGATTGTGATTGACATACAAGATGACGTATAAACATGATCAAATGACAAAGATCGATGTCATAGAAGTGATCAGATTGAACAGGATGCCCAGTTGTTGATTATATCAGACTGTGATTTTTGATTGATTTTGTACTTTTGGCAGAATATACCATGAGCATTTTCACATCTTATCCACAGACTGACAAATAGTTAGAACGGACTATCTAAATACTGGAAGGTATCTGTAGAGTTGTAGTACTGGATCTTAGAACTAGTTGACACGATATATTGTCACTTTATGTATTATTGTACAACGATAGCTATCAGATGAGTATTGAGATAGCTGCAGACGAGACATTGTACAGTGATACTTGTCAATTTCCTGTGTATAGGGATAATATCTCGGAGATACCTGAGATTAGATCTAATAGGATCAGAGATATGACAAAGAAAATGCAGCTGATTCAGAAGTAAATGAAGACAGCTCAGAATAAATAGACTAAATATGCCAACGTCGGACGATGACTGTTGGTATTTGAGGCCGAGGATTGAACATAACCTTGACAGGGATTAACAGATTTGATAGGAGATGATGGTGTTAATTTCTCCTGAGCTGCTGATTGGTATATACGGATGTTGTATAACCAGTATTTTGCGATTGATTCTATCAGAGCTATTTCGAGTGCTATTATGATATTATACTTCTTGACCTATTATTCCAGTTTGGAATCAGATATCTGTCAAAAAAAGATAATTTAGAATGAAGACTATTTTGCTGTGGACAATACAGTAAAGTTGACAGGGCATTAAAGAGACTACCTGAAAGACAGAATCTGATATGAGACTGCGATTTCAGAATTGTTTATTAAGATGAGTTTTCTGATTAACCTCTACTATACATTTCGTTTTGATATCTGAGTTGATTACCTGTGATTTCGGGGACGAAATCAGATCTTACGGGGGGAGAAATGTAAGGCCCGAGATTTTGATTCTGTTAAGCTGAGATTATTGATTTTGAATTGATGTGATTATAGACGGATCAGTCCAAGACCGGATTTGGCCCAGCATATGAATTACACAATTTTTGAACAGAACTATCGGCGCCCGAGCGGTAGTTTTTGACCGCCCGAGCGCCATGGTTCGACAAGTATATGGTTCGGGCAGAAGATGCGGCGCCCGAGCGGTAATTTATAACCGCCCGAGCGCCAATGTGCGAGAAGGAAATATTTGGGCAGAACATTCCGCGCCCGAGCGGTAATGTTTAACCGCCCGAGCGCCACCTAAGTGTGGTGAAATTGTGCCACGTTTCAATTTCATACAACATGATATATATACATGACATTCCTTCAGTTTAGTTAAAAAG
>NW_027361032.1:0-481 GCF_012295235.1 Primulina huaijiensis
TAAACACAAGATAATAAAACATATATCAGTATTTATGACACATTATTGAATACGGATAAAATTCTTCGACTCTTATTCTTTGACTCGACTCGTATCTAAGTCTAGGGATCTCGGTGTGAATAAGACGTAACAATCTCCCACCTACTCTCCCAATCGGGGTGGCGGTACGTCCTATTCCTAGACTTCGGTCCTATCTGTATCGAATATCTGCAATAGGAGTTGATCTTCTCCTACGCCCATCGATACCACCGAACATCTAGTACTTGGCAATTCTACCAAGGCTTACCTATCTCATATACATTGCTATAATTCAATAGACAAGGCATAACCGTATCAAATTAAAAACAATCTAGTATGTGATTTTTGGGAAACTCAAATCGGATCTAATTCGAGTTGTGCAATCCCGAATCAACATTGCTTTATACCTTTCTTGTCATAGTCTCGGTTTGAACAAGTCGAAGTCCTGAAATCTCGATATCCA
>NW_027361033.1:0-356 GCF_012295235.1 Primulina huaijiensis
CACGTTTTGCTGATTGTCATTTTAATGAGGAAATCTTCTCAATGTCAGGGGGAGACAAGAAACATACCGAAAAAGAAATTACATGGTATGTCTCATCATTGTTACAGTTGGATCCAAGAACACAACAATGTGAAAAAGATGTACAACAAATTGTGCACTTGCAAAGAATAGCAAATCAAATATCAGATGCATTTACAGATACAAAAAGGGTAACTAAATCATATATACATGCTGTAAATGCTCCTGCTCGAATTGAAATTCCAAAGAAACAAATTGAACAAAGTCATGTCGTAAAACGCACGAAGCGTGTGAGGCCAGTCGGTTCCAAGGATAAAAATACTCGAAAAAGAAAATTC
>NW_027361034.1:0-1099 GCF_012295235.1 Primulina huaijiensis
AAAGGTAAATTTACTATCATGATAAATTATAATTTCTTAACTAAATTAAGTCTAGATTAACTTATCTCAATTGGTCACATATTTAAATTTATGCTATTAATTAAATTATTGGACATAAAGAATTTATTTGCTACTTATCTCAAGTTAATTAAATAAATCCCTAAACCTTCTTTTATTTTAAAATGATTTATTATTTATCTTAAATAAATTTTTTTTTTTTTGGAAATGTTTTTTTAATATTAAATTTTATCTCTTTACTCCAACTCCGGTCCGGCCTCACTTATTTAACTGAAAAGCTAATAATTAACTATTGCATAAAATAATTTAATTTAAATACTCATGAAAAAATCATTTTAATTTAAATACTAGGAATTATGCATGGCTTATACGCAGTCTAATTACAGGTTCTACAATATCCATGCTACAATTTTGATCATTATAAGTGTTACAAACTTCCTCAAATTCTCTTAGATGTAAATATGGATTTTCAGAATCTATGCCATGAAAATTTGGTAAAAGTTGAATAATTTGAGGTTTAAAGTTGAAATTAGATGCATCAGGAGGAAAAACTAAACAAGATGGGGCACTAGTTCTAATAGGGTTCATATGGTGCCTAAGTGTTCTTAATTGATCATGTTCTTGATTATTATTGTTATTGTTATCATTATCTTGATTATTTGAATTATCATCCATGTTTAAATTATTTTCAGATACTCAAATAAGTCTACCACTTTTTTTTCGACTCCAAATACTCATACAAAAAAAAAACAAGACAATACTTATAAATAAAACATAATTAACAAATATAAACTTAATTTATACCTCCCCGGCAACGGCGCCAAAAACTTGCTACTACTTAAATTGTAATTCACCCAAGTGTAGGTTGTCTGCAAGTAATATATTTCGTAAGTACGAGATCGATCCACAGAGAGGTTATTTTAAGTTTAAATTTATTAATTTATAGATTACCAAATGCAAGAACGAAGTTTACAAATTATAAATTTTGTCAAGGCTCGATGATTTATTCTTGGTTTATGCAATATTGTTTAACTAAAAGTAAAACAAAGGAAACCACCATAAATAATGGTTCCAAGAAAAT
>NW_027361034.1:2485-7700 GCF_012295235.1 Primulina huaijiensis
AAGCTCAAGTTGCTGTCAAAAACCAGAAATAGCAGCTTGTGTGTTTGTAGTGAAAATCCTGAAATAAATGACCATGGGCTTGAACCACCGCCCAAGGACTCTTACTAACATCCTGAGGCATGGCTTGGACCATGGCTAAGGGCTAAAAGCCAACCACAACCCAAGAAAACACCTAGGACAACAGAAAGTATCAACCGAGAGCATCAAAGCTGTGCAGTCGTGTAGATATTGACTTGTTTTGCTGTCAATCTTCGTTCCAGTGTTATAACATTAACCTTGGCTCGATCTTGACATGATAAAGTGTGGTGTGAACCATGGTTATGGGCTGGGAGCCAACCATCATCCATACAACACACCAAAACCGAAGTGTACTCACACAGCAATAAAAGATAGCCGAATTGAACTTGTATTGTTTTGGTAAAATTTTTATGGATCCGTGAACCCAGATTTAAAAAAATGATTTGATCACATCCTAGACATGTTAAGGAAAGGTTCTAACCATGGCTACGGTCCTAGGATAGCCAAGGTTCGAACTCCCCACTTAAACAACTCAATGACAGCAACCAAGGTTCATTTCTGCACATAAGAAGAACTTGCTGTCATTTCTTTGTTTCTGGGTGTATGGACCGAAATAATTGAGTCAAAAACACTCTAACACATTCTACTTAATGCCTAGAAGCAGCCATGGAAGCGTGGAACCGAACATCATCCTGAAACCAACAGAAAACACAACAACCGTGAAGCAACAAGCCAAGGCCCAAAAAGCTGTACAGATTTTTACATACATGCTGTCAAAATTTCGTTTTTTCCTTACAAATCCTGAGTATATAATGTTTTAAAATATCAATAGGACTTGATTGAAGAGCAAAGAAACAACATATACATGCCTGGAATTTGTTTTGACACAAAAACAAACCGATACGACGAAGACGAGCAGCGAAGTCGGAGTTGGATTCTCTTCTTATTTTCTGCTGCTGTTCTCACGTTTCTACGCTGTTATTTCTGATATTTTCGAAGCTTATGGTTGTAGGAGATGTAAGGGATGAAAGTGAATGATATAGGAGGTGTTAAGGGGTCATAATATGCATTTAGTTTGGAGTTACAAAGAATGGATTTTGAAATACATTATGATTCCCTTTTGCTGCCGATCCCTTGCTCTTATTCTTGCTGTTATTCACATTTTCAGTAGTCAATTTCTGATATTTTTCAAAGGTGAGAGTGTGGTTTTGTTAGACAATGAAGGTAAGTGTTATAAAGGGTGTTAAATGGGTATTGAAGTGCATTAAGGTGGAGGTTACAAGTCAAGAAGTGGAATGGTTTTGAAATGATTCTCCTTCCCCTTATTGCCGTTGCTTTGTTCTTCATTTCCTACTGCATGTACACGATTTATTTGTCTAATAGGTTGAGTAGAAATTAGGTGTTTTATTGCATTTAAATTTGCTACCCATTGGAGAATTTAAAATGAGAAATGAATACCCCATGAATTGTAATTAGAAATGGTTTGAATGGAGAGTTATAAACCTTTGAATTTTTTTAAATGTTGGACCCAAACTTATTATTATTACTAATTTGCATGGTATTTTATTGCTTAAATCTTGTATTTTAATTGCTTAAAGTTTAGCACCATCATTATTTATTTTAGTGAATTTACACATTAAATTTAGGATAGATTATTGCATGGCATGCTTGACTTAAAATTTAAGTATTTAAATGTTATGTTTAATTTCTTAAATATATTAAGCTTAAATTAATTCCCCCTCAATTGTTTACACATATTAATTTTAGCTTTAATTAAATATTGAACATAATAGAATTTATTTACTAACTTGACTCCAATTAATTTAATAAATCCTAAAACATTCTTTTTCTATAAATTAAATTATTCCTTGACTTAAGTTAAATTTAAGAATATTTTTCTTATTATTAAACTTATTTCATTTTTAAATTTAAATAGTAATAATTATGCATGGCTTATATGTAGTCTGATTTTCGGGTCGTTACAATCTTCCCCCCTTAAATTTAATTTCGTCCCCGAAATTCGCTAATCCTCGATAATCCAAAAGTTTAGATTCTTAATTATATTATCCCAACAATCCACGCTACCGCTGCGCTACTCTGATAAAAATTAAGTCATAGGCTGTCCTTACGTTTCTTCAATCCTAATTAGATTGCCTACCAAAAATCTCATTTGCGAATCGCAACTTAAAACGACTTATGGTAACTTAGCTTTACTTTACTATGACCTCGAATTATGACTTTTCTCATCGTTCCCAATATTAGAATTGGTGGTTCAAACTTATCATGTCTTACCTTCCTTATACTATACCCGTAATGTTCAACGACCTATTACATTAGCATTTACGCAGTTCAACTTAAAGACTCTTAGCACCAAAGGTTACTGATCAACTTCTATCCTCGGTGATACACTTAAAAGTTAAATCTTATCTCAGCTCCATAACAAAATTAGTCTAAGATCCTTGAATCGAATCTTTATCTTACAGCCCAAACTTATATAACTTAACTATTTACGAGTATACCCCAAATATAAAATTGTTGCAAATCTTAAACCTCAAATAACGTTAATCCATAAAACCCAATTATACAACATCGACCTTCTACCAATATTTTAAAGCCCTTCAAGTCTCAATTATATGCTTAAACCATTTTCTTTCCAATTACAATATAATTGAGGCCTAAGACTCTGGACTTTCCTCATTGAAACAAATGTCGCATTCTTAAGTATCATCAATGCTTAATTAAGTCTAGTGTATAAAACTTAATAAGTTATCTCATGTTAGCGATAAACTTACTCTAATAATTCAACTTCGCTCATATCACCCATAGAGTTCTAAAATTCCCATATCAAGATTTCGGATTTCTTACTCAATTAAAATCTTAATGTTAGTTCATTGGTACTCTATGTTGAACGCCTCTAATTCTCTTTTTGTTTTTATTTCACCCAAAACTTATGTATGAACACCTATCTTATAAATCTTGAAATTCAAGCTTATGCAACCCAAATAATATTAGATAGTATAACTCCAGCCCACATATCCGCTTAGTCCCAAATTTCTTAATGACTTTCAAAATTCCTCTAGATAAGGTGTCTTATTCAATTCTTACATGCGTCTATCGAGTAACCTAACCATTCATCATACTCAACTTTCTAGAAAAATCAAATTCCCCCAAAGGTATAATTCTAACTATTAAGATCCTGGTTAAAACTTACGACACATCAAACTTAAATTCCCAAATATTTTCTAACTCAATGTTTATCTTTATAACTTAACTAACCGATCAAATTTACCTTAAATCGGCATCACTTTAAATCCTTAATTTGCCACAACATGATTTCACTAACGATTAAATTTTCATGCCTAAGATTGATTCATCCTACAATGTCCTTGGTTACCATTCATTATAACATTATAATCCCAATATCTAAATATTCTATATTTCTTTCGAGCCTAAATAACATAAATTCCTACCATTTAAACCGTTCAATTCTCACTTACTACTAGATAAGTTCTCAAATTTCCTAAGATTTTAAAATTAATTCTTACTTTCCTCGAATATCATCCAATTTTTCCCTAAATCTCGAAAATTCTACAATTACCCATGAGTCCTCAGTATTCCCAATTTCATTTTATAGATTTCCCGTATCATAAGGTTCAATAGTCTTAAGTTTATTATACCCAAAATTAATTCTCATAACACGTCTTACATTTCTATAAATACTTAAAATCCTAAGTGTTCCTCAAAAGTTCGCATTTAATCCTTAAATTTGGTAAATTCGAAAATAGTCCCTTAGAAAATTTTTTTTTGCACTTAGGTCCTCAAATTATTAGTTATTACAATTAGGTCCCTAAAATTCTCAATTCATGCAATTCCATCCTTAAATCTAACTAGGTAGAGCATGTATCCTAAATAAATTCTCATAATTAATCTTACATTTCCATAGATACTTAGAATCCTCAAATTGTACATTTATAATCCTAAAGATTGTCGTAGTCTTCGAATCGCTATTGCTTATATGAAATCCTCAAAAATTTACTCGACTAGCAACCAAGAACCATCAATAATTTCTTAGAAATTCTACAAGTCCCAAAAGCATTCATAATTTTCAAGATTAACTTATGACCCATAAGGAGGACATCAGTACTACTGACCTAAAAAATTAATATAGTCAAATCATTTTCAACTTCTCATAAAGCCCAATATTCGAATTCTTATACATTTCCAATTCCAAACGTAACCAACATGCATAATTACATTATTTCTTTATATTTAAATAAATACTGCATAATCAAAATCTGAACGTAAAATATTTCATGAAAACATTCTGTTAAAATAATTAATGCTTTAAATAAAATGCGTAAATGTAAAAACTTACTGACCGAAGACGTGACTTCATGAGCTTCTCGAGAGCAGTAGTAGTACAACCCTTTACAAGATCATAGGCTCTGATACCAACTGTAAAGGCCCGTATTTCGAATTCATAATTTTTGCGGAATTATTAAAATTTTCTAAATAAATAAATAACTTGCCTCATTTATAAAATAAACATGTAAATAATTTAAACTTTTAAAATAACAGCGGAAGTCAACATTGTATTTCAATCAACAATTTAAAAATAACCCAACATATTAAAATCGAGTTTGAACGATAAAAGGGTGCATAAACTGAAACATGAGGTCCTCGGGTTTACTACTGCTGCCCAAGATAACTCACTGGTCTCCGCCCGCAGTCTCGACCTCATCAATGCCTACAACAATCAAGTCTAGTGAGTCTAAAGACTCAACATGTATATATCGTGAATAACAAGTAAATATATCATAAAATCGCATGCAACGTAAAAATATAGTATCGTAAAGCGCATGGTGAAAATCGTATCATGAATAATTATAACTACGTGCATATCTTAAAATCATACGTNATCCGTACCCATACATAATCATAACCGGTCGTAAGTCACCGGGTGGAGAGGTCCTCGGTTGCGCCTACCGACTTCCAAACCCATAAGCATAAGGTGGCCACAAGACATATCGCATATATCTCAAAAATAAACATTTTATATTTTTATGCACGTAATATAATTAAAACCTTATTTTTACCGGATGAGTTGGATCGCTCCCAAGCTTACTGCGACTTAACTCTAATATGTGACACATGCAAATAAAATCATCTTTACTTAAATTTGACAATAGAACCAAAA
>NW_027361034.1:8645-10020 GCF_012295235.1 Primulina huaijiensis
TGTTATTTCTGATATGTTTCGAAGCTTATGGTTGTAGGAGATGTAAGGGATGAAAGTGAATGATATAGGAGGTGTTAAGGGGTCATAATATGCATTTAGTTAGGAGTTACAAAGAATGGATTTTGAAATACATTATGATTCCCTTTTGCTGCCGATCCCTTGCTCTTATTCTTGCTGTTATTCACGTTTTCAGTAGTCAATTTCTGATATTTTTCAAATGTGAGAGTGTGGTTTTGTTAGACAATGAAGGTGAGTGTTATAAAGTGTGTTAAATGGTTATTGAAGTGCATTAAGGTGGAGGTTACAAGTCAAGAAGTGGAATGGTTTTGAAATGATTCTCCTTCCCCTTATTGCCGTTGCTTTGTTCTTCATTTCCTACTGCATGTACACGATTTATTTGTCTAATAGGTTGAGTAGAAATGAGGTGTTTTATTGCATTTAAATTTGCTACCCATTGGAGAATTTAAAATGAGAAATGAATACCCCATGAATTGTAATTAGAAATGATTTGAATGGAGAGTTATCAACCTTTGAATTATTTTAAATGTTGGACCCAAAATTATTATTATTACTAATTTGCATGGTATTTTATTGCTTAAATCTTGTATTTTAATTGCTTAAAGTTTAGCACCATCATTATTTATTTTAGTGAATTTACACATTAAATTTAGGATAGATTATTGCATGGCATGCTTGACTTAAAATTTAAGTATTTAAATGTAATGTTTAATTTCTTAAATATATTAAGCTTAAATTAATTCCTCCTCAATTGTTTACACATATTAATTTTAGCTTTAATTAAATATTGAACCTAATAGAATTTATTTACTAACTTGACTCCAATTAATTTAATAAATCCTAAAACATTCTTTTTCTATAAATTAAATTATTCCTTGACTTAAGTTAAATTTAAGAATATTTTTCTTATTATTAAAATTATTTCATTTTTAAATTTAAATAGTATGGCTTATACGTAGTCTGATTTTCGGGTCGTTACAGTTCCAACTATAGAAAATACCGAATTCACCGATATTTTATATATGGTACCTATGACTATATATATAACTATATAAATATATAACTGTATAAAATAAATGTTAAATTAATCATTATATTGCATTTAGAACAACCGGCAGAGCCACGGTATTGCCTAAATGAAATATATGATTTAATAAGTTAGTTGCGGTAAAAGTTAGTTGCGATAAAGTATAAGTTAGATGCGGAAAGTAAAAGTTAGTTGCGATAAAGTAAATGTTAGATGCGGAAAGTAAAAGTTAGTTGCGATAAAGTAAATGTTAGATATCATAATATTTCATTTAGAACAACCGGCAGAGCCACGCTATCGTCTAAATGAAATATATGATATAATTATATA
>NW_027361034.1:10391-40004 GCF_012295235.1 Primulina huaijiensis
AAACATGTGGGGAATTGTCTGTAGATGAATTTGGCCACTTGGTTCACTTCATTTGGTTAAATATTGAAATAGTTATGATTTTTTTACTATATGCTGGTCATGGTGAAAGTAAATTTGTCCTCCTTTTGATATTTTCATAATTTGATCATCTTAACCAACTTTTTAGGCAATCATGTCTTCTGCAAAGTTGTAGATAATTTCTCAAGGATTCCAAAAATATTTGAATCACCTCCATTTGAATTTTCTAGCTTGAGTTATCATTATTTTACCAACACGTAGAAAACCTGAAAATAAAACATATTTAGTAAGACATTTAAATATAAACACACAATACTAAAATAACATAATTTTATAATTTTAATGAAACTTAAATTTTAAAATATAGGTTTTAACATATCCCACTTGCACTAGAGCCAACAACCCATATGCTTCAAACCCATTGATTCGCGATGCTTCTCGAATAATGGTCCAGGTAAAGGCTTAGTTAGCGGATCAGCAATATTATCTGCGGAGACGACTTTGTCAATCGACACCTCTCCTCTTTCCACAATCTCTCGGAGGATGTGGTACTTTCTCAATACATGTTTGGACTTGTGATGAGACCTCGGCTCCTTTGCTTGAGCAATGGCTCCCGTGTTATCACAAAACACCGGGACAGAGCAACTCCATTAGTAATGAAGCCCAACTCTTGGACGAAATTCCTTATCCAAACAGCCTCCTTTGCTGCAGCTGATGCAGCAATATATTCTGCTTCAGTGGTGGAATCCGCTGTACTGTCTTGCTTGGAACTCTTCCAAGAGACAGCAGCACCACTGAGCATGAATATGAATCCAGAGGTTGACTTCGAGTCATCGATATCGCTTTGGAAGCTAGAGTCGGTATAGCCTTCCAATTTCAGTTCTCCACCCCCATAGACCAAGAACAACTTATTGGTCCTTCTCAAATACTTGAGGATGTTTTTCACAGCTTTCCAATGTGGAAGACCAGGGTTCGATTGATATCTACTCACTATACTTAGTGCGAAAGCCACGTCAGGACGTGTAGATATCATCTCATACATGATGCTACCAATCGCAGATGCATAAGGAATGCTTGTCATTGCCGCTATCTCTGCATCAGTCTTGGGAGACATAGACTTGGATAGGGACACGCCATGACACATTGGTAGATGTCCTCTCTTGGACTCATCCATCGAGAACCGCTTCACGATGGTATCAATGTATGTGGACTGGGTGAGACCAAGCAATCTTTTTGATCTATCTCTATAGATCTGTATTCCCAATACAAAAGATGCTTCACCCAAGTCCTGCATCGAGAACTTACTTGCTAACCATATTTTAGTTGATTGCAACATTCCTACATCATTCCCAATGAGTAGAATGTCATCAACATAAAGCACCAGGAATGTCACAGCACTCCCACTGACCTTCTTATACACACAGGGTTCCTCAGGATTCTTAGTAAAACCAAACTCTTTGATTGTACTATCGAATCTGAGGTTCCAACTCCTAGATGCTTGCTTTAGACCATAAATAGATCTCTGAAGTTTGCATACCATATGCTCACTTCCGATAGATGTAAACCCTTCGGGTTGAGACATGTAAATCTCTTCCTTAATATCCCCATTAAGAAAGGCTGTCTTAACATCCATCTGCCATATCTCATAGTCATACCATGCAGCTATGGCTAGCAATATCCTTATGGACTTGAACATTGCAACTGGAGAAAAGGTTTCCTCATAGTCAACACCTTGTCTTTGAGTATACCCTTTTGCTACCAGTCGCGCCTTGAAGGTCAATACCTTCCCATCCGCCCCAAGTTTCCTCTTGTAAATCCATTTACACCCTATGGGAACAGTTCCCTCAGGTGGATCTACAAGATTCCACACTTGGTTCGAATGCATGGAATTCATCTCAGATTCCATTGCTTCAAGCCACTTGGATGAATCGGCATCAGATAACGCTTCCTTGAAGGTCCTTGGATCACATCCAAGGTTAGGCTCATCATGGCCCTCTTCAAGAAGCAGACCATACCTCATAGGTGGTCTCGAGACTCTCTCGGATCTTCTAGGAGCTTGTATCTCCTCACTTGGCTCCTCGGGTGTGGGTTCTACAACTGTGGGTGTCTCTCGAACTTCTTCGAGTTCTATCATCTCTCCTTTTCTATCTAATAGAAATTCCTTTTCCAAAAAGGTTGCATTCCTAGAAACAAACACCTTTGTTTCTTGGGGATGATAGAAATAATATCCAACTGAATTCCTTGGATATCCCACAAAGTAGCATAAAATGGATCGACTATCCAATTTATCTCCCACTGCCTGCTTCACGTAAGCAGGGCACCCCCATATTCTAAGATAAGAATATTTTGGAGGCTTACCCATCCATATCTCATATGGTGTCTTATCAACTGCCTTTGTATGGACATTGTTCAACAACAGTGCCGCTGTCTCAAGCGCATATCCCCAAAAGGATGGCGGCAACTCCGTGAACCCCATCATAGACCGAACCATGTCCATCAAAGTTCGGTTACGACGCTCCGAAACACCATTCAACTGCGGTGTAGCGGGCGGAGTCCACTGCGAGAGAATCCCATTCTCCCTAAGATACTCTTGGAACTCGGCACTCAAGTACTCACCACCTCGATCCGATCGAAGTGTCTTGATGCTTCGTCCCAACTGCTTCTCTACTTCACTTCTGAATTCTTTGAACCTTTCAAAGGCTTCAGACTTGTATTTCATCAAATACACATACCCATACCTCGAAAAGTCATCGGTAAAGGTGATGAAGTAGGCATGTCCATGCTTAGTGGTGATGCTAAGTGGACCGCACACGTCGGTATGGATCAAATCCAATAACCCTATGGCTCGCTCCACATGGCCCTTAAAGGGAATTTTGGTCATCTTTCCTTTTAGACAGGATTCACAAGTCGTGAGAGCATTAATATCAGACATATCAAACATGCCAACTCCCACTAGCTTGTTCATCCTTCTTAGGGAAATATGTCCTAATCGAGCATGCCATAATTGTGCCATATTAAGAGTATCTTGCTTGCGCTTACTTGTTGTTGGTATTGCTTGGACATTGTTTAGTGGAATATCTTTCAATTTTAAGGTGTAGAGATCGTTTTCAAGTTCTCCAGTACCAATTAAACATTTATTCTTGTAAATGTTGCAAACACCTTTGCTAAATAAACAAGAATATCCATCTTTATCTAGCATAGAAATAGAAATAATGTTTTTCACCAAATCTGATACAAACAAAACATCTCTTAAAATAAACTTAAAATCATTGTTCAAAAGCAAACAAACATCTCCTACGGCCTTGGCAGCAACTCTTGCTCCATCGCTCATCCTCAAGAAGGTCTCACCTTCCCTTAGTCTCCTACTTCTTCCCATCACTTGAAACTCATTACAGAGATGTGAGGCACAGCCGGTATCTAATACCCAAGAAGTAGAGTTAATTGAAATGTTTACTTTGATATAGAACATACCATTTCAAGAACCTTTCTGGGCAAGATATTCCCTGCAGTTACGCCCCCAACGTCTAGGCTTCTTGCAGTTATGATAGATGTCAACAGTCTTGTCAGCTTTACCTGGTGTAGCTGCCCCAACGGGATTCAAAGCTTGCCTCTTCAAGGGAACGTTCTTCTTGGGATGTTGGAAAGAACGCTTCTTTCCCTTCCCATGTGGACCAATCTCCGTACCAGATGAAGAACCCACATAAAGAACCGACTTCTCATCATTCATAGAAGCCTGCATATAACACTTTGGCTTTCAAGTCATGGTCATACCATTCCTTGTAAGTCTACAATTCCTCAGGAGTGCAGTCAGTCGGAGCCTCAACAAGGGGCGACTCAGTAAGTGTATACGCTATCCTTTCAGAATTCAAGACGATTTTCAGGTTTCTTAGCCAACTGAGGTAATTAGGTCCAGTTAATATGTGTTTTTCGAGTATTGCAGATAGCGGATTGCGAATCGAAGACATTGTCAAATTTGTACTGAAGAGTAAAACAGATAAACGTTATTGACTATTTTAAAATATTTAGTAAGATATGAAGTATGGACTTTTATTTCATAAATTTTCGCTCCCACTGTTTTGACATTTTCACTACCCTCTAGTGAAAACGGGAAACTCCTTTCCTCAGTAGGTACGCAAGGTCCAATTAGCGAATTATGATCCCGAATAATATCAGCCAATCACAATTCCTAAAAGGTAGTTTCCAATTGCATCTCCATGCAACCTTCTACGTAAACCTTTTTCTCACGTTTGATTAGGACCCAATAATATGACGTCGTTCATCTTTACGTGTCAAGCTTTACCCATCGATGTTTATTCTTAATGGACGGTCGCCATGAGTTCCCTCAATAATATGAGCCGAAATCATAGGAGTTCCACGTAGTTCACATCACCATGTCAATGGATGTCACAGCTTTCCGGCACCCAGGGCCCCTCCAATAATATGAGCCGAGCCCCGAGCACGGGTAGCGTTCATCATGCACCCATTGTCGATGGAAGACATGGAAATTATAAAAAACTTTATAATTCTCTTTTTCGGGCTTGATATTAATTTTGAATCTTATTCAAAATGAGCCTTTTTAATTTTGAAAGGTCTCATCATTAATTTTATTTTAAAAGCTCGCCATGTTTGATCGTATGATTGCCGTATTCATGTAACTTTGTTATTATCATAATAATAACGCACATACTCATTATTTATAACATATCATTAATATATTATAAACAGTAAACAAAACAAGGATGATCAATCGCCCCAAAACTAATGGCCCGTGTGAGCTAAACACGGGCCTAGGTCCATTAATAGGGAAATGCATGGGATGCAAATGCAACTATTACATTAGCTTCCAATATTTACATGTCTTCGATCTTCATAATCATCAAGGCCACCATCTTCCAATCTTGATCTTCCACTATACTAATATTTTCAAATAAATATCCATGGCAAATAGGGATACATCTCATGGGGGTGGGAACGGGCCATAAACCAAGCCCACTTTAAAAATTGATAATTATTACAATCATTCAACACAAAATATCCTAGCATACACCTAGCAAATTGGGCTTGGGCTTTTGATCATGCTTCATGCATAATATCACATATCATACACCATCAATTAATTATCATAATAATTAATTGATCCAATCACTAACCGCCACGATTATAAACTAAATTAACAAAGTATACAAACTCCTTTGTCTACTTTCTAATTAATTTATTTATAACCGAATTTCTTGTAAATCACCTTTTACTATAAATAATTACAATCCAACTTAAATTATTTATTTCATGAGAAAATATTTGCAACTTTTGTAAATTTAAATTTAAAGGCCCAAAAAATCATTTTTTCACAAAAAACATTTTGGCCCATTTAAAATTCACAAATACGTTAGCCATCTAATGGCCCAACAACTTCAAGACCCATGACACTTTGATAATCCAAAACACTTTTGGAAACCCTAGTCGTCATCGCCGTCGCCGGATTCCGGCCAACTTGCACAAATTTTATTTTTTTTTTAATTTTCGAAGGGGCGCTGGGGCTGCCCTTGATGCCCGTTTCGGGCAGCCTCTCGGGCAGCCCAAGCTGCCTGAAATGGGCAGCAAGTTGCTGCCCAAAACCCGCTCCAATCCGGCCATGAATTCGTTGCAACAAATCATCTCATGCGGTTAGAAATCGACCTCAATATAATATCATGTATAAGCTACACAAAATAGTATCCATAGCTCTTGATACCACTTGAAAGGGGATCTATTTTAGGTGTTCAAATGCGCAACGGAAGTTCATAATTTTATTTTCAAGAAGAAAATCAAACACCTCTACTAAGATGTGTAGCAAATACGAAAACACAAAAAGGACATTCACGGTGTGTTTAGAAAAATACTTATCAATCTTAAAAGATTGATGTTGGCTCCAACTTAGTTGATATACAACTAAGCTCTTGAATGGCAAGGCAAATTTTCAAGCTTCCTTGTTCTTGGACTCCTTTCTTCAAATTAGGTCCACCACTAACAAAGTAGAACCACTCTACTTTTGCACTATAAAAATTAGAGTATTTTTCATTGAGAAGAGTATATTTTCCTCAATTAAAATGAAGAGAAAATTTGGAGAGAATAATGAAGAAAATTTCGGCCATCTAGGTGTAGAGAATGAGGTTGGAAGACTTTTCTTGGTACTTGAAAAAGTTGAGTTAAGCAAGTGCATGTCATGCCTTGGTTATACAAAAAGTTGTCTCCCACCCTTTCATCTCCCATGCATGCAATCTATTTGGGTTTATAACAATTACAAAGCCCATGAACTTTTATTTAAATATGTCAAACACATTTGAGACCATTTAACTTTAGTTGATTTTACTCAAGCCCACTAATTTAATAATTATTTCTAATTGGGCTCTACAAGGCCCAATGTTATTTAATTAATTCAACACTTGAATTAGTATAATTATTTGGACTCTACTATGCTCACTAGTGTTTAATTAATTCAACACTTGAATTAATTTAATTTAGTCCATAATAATGTTTATGAAAATCACAATTTTCAAATACATTATTTGTTTGGCCAACTTTTAACATAGGAACACTTCCTTAAATTAAAAGTTACATTCTCCTTATATAAGTCATACTTCTATCTTTTTCCTTACGCTTATAAACTACTTTATAAGCTGTGGGGCCCCGGGTCCTATATCTAATACTAATAATTATAATTGTCACACATCAAATGATTGAGTAAAATACATAATTTGTTGTTCACAAACTTACATAAACATCGTCAAAATAATTTAATTGTCTCAAATGTTTGAAATATAAATTTTCAACATGCCAACATGAAGTAGTGAACCAAAGAAATCCAAACATCATCACATAGCTCCTAAGACCCGAGAATCCCACTCTAACTCGTATCTCCTCGCCTTGAGCTGGACTCTGGCATCCCAAGCCTCGCCTCACCTACCGTCAAGCACATGAAAACAAGAGGTACCGGACATGCCGGTGAGTATAAACCCAGTATGATACAATCAATCACAAATGAGAGTTAAATTTTCAAATATTTCATATAAATTCATAAAGATGCAATATAATGCAATGCATGATCAGAAGCTGTGGGCTATCAATAAATCTCAAGATCAAGTGAATCATCTGGTCATAGGGTACCCAAGGGAATAGAATCACCCAGCAACATCCACCGACTCATCCGCTCGGGGTGGGGTGCTGTGTTCTACAATCCCAGGACTATGGTGCGCCTATAGAGAGTGTTCAGGCCATAGCAGCGACCTCCGCATACACTATGCCAACTCAACTATAGCCCCATACGTCCAACAAATCAATATATCAAGGCGACCTCCGCCATATCAAATCTGAATCAACAAGTGGCTCAATATGCAATGTCATGATGCAAATCAATATCATCATCTCGATATCATAATCAACTCATCTCAATACAACAATCATCATCAAATCACCAATAGTTCATCAAGCCATAGAGTTTTCAATTTAAAATAAAAATGATACTTTTACCTCGTATGTTATCGACCGTAACATACCTTTCAAATATTACCAAAAGAAGATCGAAATGTGTAGATGAGAAGTCTTGAACCTTTGAATTCTACTATAACTCAAGGACTTTGATCATCTATCAAAACAGAGTAATTTCTGTTCAAAATTCATAATTAGTTCAATACTGCTTTGAATCAAGATCCGTAAATTTCTTAACCTTAATATGCCATAAAAACATTCATTGAATCATTTCATCAAACACATAGCATGCGTGCTAAAGAAATTAGCTCCTATACTTTGCCATTGGCTTCAATTCCATTTTAAATTCAAACCAACACAATTTCAACATCTCCAACATCTCAAATATCAACACAAATATCAATTCTAAACTTCATCCCATTTCCAAACTTGAATAAAAATATAACATACTTACACCATCTTGAAGATCTTGGGGAGAGAATCACAAATCTAACTTCATTTCATAATTTCCTTGAACAAATCTCCCATAGATTGAAGAAGAAATTAGAAGATGAAAGGAAAAATGAAGAACCCTAGCTCTAAACCGATGGAGTAGGAAAAAGAGAATAGAAAATGATACAAAAATCATTCCCCAATCAAATATATACCATCCAAACCTCAAAACACGTTTTTTGTAAAAGTGCTGGGCGCCATGGCGCATGATTTTGGCGCAGCCGCGCTCACCATACTGTCCAACAACAAAATTTCAGCACCGGGCGCGCCATCGCGCGGGATCTCGCGCAGGGGCGCGCCGTATTCTGCCCAAAATGTATTTTTAACTTCATAATTTGCGAAATTGGTAAACTACAAAGTTGTAGCTCTATGTCTTTTCGTGAACCTCTCCAAATTTCAGATCATTTGAAGGTTTTAGTAAAAGGTTATGCTAAATCTCCCAACATGTGTCATTGTAGGAACGACGATACGAACGACACACTTCGGGGCGCTTTTGGCTTGTCTTCCCTAATGATTTGAACAAAACTCAAAACATAAAAGTTATAGCCTTATGTCATATCTTTTTAATGGAAGTAGCCTCACATCAATTGGATCAATATACAAAACATTATGCTAAAAAAACACAACTACTGACACATTTTTCATACCGTTTCTGCACTTCCATCACCTATTTAGCTCAAATTCAACCTTTGATTCTACCCATCAATTATCTATTCCATTCTATAACATTCATTACCATTTATACCATAACGTAAAGTCATAAACCATCACAACTAATGCCACAATATTTCAAAATTTGGACATTACAATTCCTCCTCTCTAAAAATAGATTTCGTCCTCGAAATCAATCATCTCTTTCAAGTCTAACATATAATAATCAATACTGAAAATAAAAACCGAGAATAGAAGCGTACTTCATTGGAATAACTCTGGATATTTTTGTCTCATTTTATCTTCTAATTCCCAAGTTGCCTCTTCGACACCATGTCTGTTCCACTGTACTTTAATCAACGGTATCAATTTATTTCTGAGTTGCTTATCTTTTCTATCTAGAATTTTAATCGGTCTCTCAATGTAGCTTAAATTCTGATCTAACTCAACTTCATCGGGTGGAAGTACATGAGAAGGATCTGGATGATATTTCCTCAACATGGACACATGAAAAACATCATGAACACCTGATAACGCAGGAGGAAGAGCTAATCTATAAGCCAAATCACCCACACGTTCCAAAATCTCATACGGACCTACAAATCTCGGTGATAATTTTCCTTTCTTTCCAAATCTAACTGTACCACGGAAAGGAGATATTTTCAGAAAAACTCTGTCACCTTTCTCAAAAATCAACGGCCGTCTCCTGATGTTCGCATACTTAGCCTGCCTATCCTGAGCAGCTCTCATACGACTCTGAATCAATTTCACCTTCTCTGTCATATCTCTTATCATATCAGGTCCTACAATTGGTGCTTCAGATAAATCGTCCCAATACAAAGGAGATCTACATTTCCTGCCATATAGTGCTTCAAATGGTGACATTCCAATGCTCACTTGATAACTGTTGTTATAAGAAAACTCGACAAGTGGTAACGAATCCTGCCAACCAATACCAAAATCCATCACTACAGCTCTCAACATATCCTCTAATGTCTGAATAGTACGTTCTGACTGTCCATCTGTCTGAGGATGATATGCTGTACTCAAATGCAAACGAGTACCAAGAGCCTCTTGTAAACTCTGCCAAAAATGAGAAGAAAATCTGGGATCACGATCTGATACAATTGACTTAGGCACACCATGCAATCTCAAAACTTCTCTGATATACAATCTGGCCATCTGATCATGCCTATATGTCATCTGATACGGAATGAAACATGAAGACTTGGTTAATCTGTCAACGATAACCCAAATTGCATCGCAACCCCTTGACGACCTCGGCAATTTCGTGACAAAGTCCATGGTGATATGGTCCCACTTCCATTCTGGAACCTTAAGGCTATGCAAAAGACCTCCTGGTCGCTTTCTTTCTGCTTTCACTTGTTGACAATTCAAACAACGAGATACAAATTCTACTATGTCAGATTTCATTCTTTTCCACCAAAATTGTTTCTTCAAATCATTGTACATCTTTTTACTTCCAGGGTGTACACTGAATTTACTGCAATGAGCATCATGCAAAATCTGCATCCTCAACTCTGAAATATTAGGAACTACAATACGATCATTCACAAACAAAATACCCTCATTATTGACCTGAAATTCTGATCGATGTCCTGATCTGACGAGTTCAACTGATTTCTGAATGCTTTGATCTAACCTTTGGGCCTCTTTAATTTTAACAAACAACTCGGGTTCTGCCTGAATCATAAATACTCTTACAGGTTGAGTATCTACCACAAAATCCAAACCAGAAAGACAACATTCTTCTACTAGATCAGATACACTGCTAGTGATCAAAGACATATTACATACTTTTCTGCTCAAAGCATCGGCTGCTGCATTAGACTTGCCTGGATAATATTTTATTTCGCAATCATAGTCTTTCAACAAATCTAGCCAACGTCTCTGTCTCATGTTCAGCTCAGCTTGTGAAAAGAGGTATTTCAAACTCTTATGATCAGTGAATATTTCAAATGTCTCCCCATACAAGTAGTGACGCCAAATCTTTAAAGCAAAAACCACTGCTGCTAGTTCCAAGTCATGCACTGGGTATCTAGACTCATGTGGCTTCAACTGTCGTGAAGCATAGGCAACAACACGTCCATGCTGCATTAATACACAACCCAGTCCTTGATGTGAAGCATCAGTGTGCACTGTAAATCCTCCTACACCTGATGGAATAGTCAGAACTGGAGCACTAGTCAATCTCTTCTTAAGTTCAACAAAACTATCCTCACATGCTTGTGACCAAATAAATGGTGCATTCTTTTGTGTCAGCTGGGTAATTGGCCTCGCAATCTGTGAGAATCCTTTAATAAATCTGCGATAATAGCCTGCCAAACCCATAAAACTACGTACCTCAGGAACTGATGTCGGTCTAGACCAATTGATGACTGCCTCAACTTTACTCGGATCAACTGATATACCTGCACTTGAAATCACATGTCCAAGGAAAACCACTCTATCCAACCAAAACTCGCATTTGGATAATTTAGCATACAACTTTTCAGTTCTCAAAATCTGCAAAACAGCCCTCAAGTGCTTGACATGCTCAATTTCAGATTTTGAATAAATAAGAATATCATCAATGAAGATCACAACAAATTGATCTATATACCGTTGAAAAACACGGTTCATCAAATCCATAAATACCGCAGGTGCATTGGTCAACCCAAAAGGCATAACCAAAAATTCAAAATGCCCATACCTGGTACGAAAAGCAGTCTTAGGCACATCTATCTCTTTGACTCTTAACTGATGATATCCAGATCTTAAATCAATCTTAGAATATACTGAAGAACCCTGCAACTGGTCAAAGAGATCATCAATCCTTGGCAAAGGATACTTATTCTTTACTGTGGCTTTATTCAACTGTCTATAATCAACACAAAGCCTCATAGACCCATCTTTCTTCTTTACGAATAAAACCGGAGCACCCCAAGGTGAAACACTTGGTCTTATATATCCTTTAGCCAATAGATCCTCAAGTTGTTCCTTTAGTTCCTTCAGTTCAATTGGCGCCATCCTATAAGGAGCTCTAGAAATAGGCTGTGTACCTGGCATCAACTCAATGTTGAACTCAACCTCTCGAACTGGAGGAAATCCTGGAATTTCATCTGGAAATACATCTGAAAATTCACTAACAATTGGAATATCTGCCAATTTAGGTACTGACCTTAAAATATCAATTGCATAAACCAAGAAACATTCTGCTCCTTTCTGCAACAAACGAGTCATGGACAAAACAGATATCAAAGGAATCTTAGCTCGAGAACCCTTACCATAGAATGTCCAGTGATCTGTCATACCAGGCCTAAACTTAACAATCTTCTGAAAACAGTCTACAGTAGCCCTGTATCTTTTCAACATGTCAATACCAAGTATGCAGTCAAAATCAGACATCTCCAACACAATACAATCAAGCTCAATGACATTATCCTCATAACGAAATTCACAACCACTTATAATTTCTGCTGACCTCATCACTTTGCCCAGTGGAGTAGAAATAGATAATGTAGATGATAATGACATAGAATGCAGTGAATGCAATGAGACAAAGTGCTCAGCTATGAAAGTATGTGATGCACCAGTATCCATCAAAACATAAGCAGGATAACCTGAGAGAAAACAATTACCTGCAATGACATTATCTGGAGCATTATGTGCCTCATCCTCCGTGAGTGCAAAAACTCGACCCTGTTGTCTAGGTGGCTGTCCTACCCTGTGGCTACCACTCTGTTTGTTCTGATCTGATCGGTTTGACTGCTGATAGGAATGAACTGTAGGGTTCTGACGATTCTGGTGAGGTGTCTGTCTCGATGATCCCCCACTCTGAGACATATCACTGCCACGGTTAGGACACACTCGAGCATAGTGTCCCACCTGGTTACACAAGTGGCAAGCTCCCGAGATTCCTCTACACTGATCGGTATAATGTCTACCACCACACTGACCACAAGTCGGTCCTGAATAACCAGTGCTCTGAACTGAACCAGACTGTCTCGATCCACTAAAACTCGAAAAATTACTGCCATGCCTCTTAAATTGCTTGCCTCTAGCCCGAAACTGCTCTCTTATGTTGCCACTGTTACCGCCATTATTACCCTGTCTGAACTGCTGTCTATAATGTGGCTGTTGGGGTCGTTGCATATACTGAGAACCTCTCTGCCTAATAATTCCGGTTTCAGCTCCCTTGGCTCGATCAAGAGCCTCAGCAAAAGTTTTAGGCCTTCCAGTATTAACCAGGGTAAAGATATCAGAATTAAGACCATTTATGAAGTGATCGGCCTTAGCTTCTTCATCAGATGCTACATGAGGAGCAAATCTCAGTAAATTCGAGAACTTAGCAACATAGTCCTCAATATTCAAATTTCCCTGCTTTAAATTTGCAAACTCGGCTCCCCTATCTTTCCTGTAAGAGGTAGGAAAGAAACGCTGATAAAATTCAGATTTAAAGATATCCCAGGTAACAATCGTACCTCGACTCTCTAAAGCTTTCTTGGTCATGATCCACCAACTTTTAGCAACATCCAATAACTGATGAACAACTAACTTGATTCTACGATCATCTGGATACTCAAGAGATTCAAATAATTGGTCCATATTCTCCAACCAGTTCTCACAGTCTAATGCATTCTCCGTACCCTTCAACATCGGTGGGTGCAAAGACTGAAATCTGGCTAACAGTATCTCCATCGGAGTCGGAGTTATATCCATCTGAGTATGAGTAGCACTGCCCTGATCTTGTGCCACTGGTACGTTCTGTCTATGTCTACCACGACCTCTACCTCGAGTAGCCATGTCTGATATACAATAGATCAACCACAGATAAAATCACAAAATCACAATCATCTCAATCTTGTATCAATCATCTCTGGCTCTCGAGACTCAACAATCTCAAAAATCTCGAATAAAGCTCAACAATATAATTTCTCAATTTAAATCATGTATTTCACATTATGGCACAATGAAAATGCTAACAAATATATCACATGATCAAGCAATTCGAACTGACTCGATCTACCCTGTTCCCAAATATCTTACGCTCTGATACCACCTAATGTGGGGCCCCGGGTCCGATATCTAATACTAATAATTATAATTGTCACACACCAAATGATTGAGTAAAATACATAATTTGTTGTTCACAAACTTACATAAACATCGTCAAAATAATTTAATTGTCTCAAATGTTTGAAATATAAATTTTCAACATGCCAACATGAAGTAGTGAACCAAAGAAATCCAAACATCATCACATAGCTCCTAAGACCCGAGAATCCCACTCTAACTCGTATCTCCTCGCCTTGAGCTGGACTCTGGCATCCCAAGCCTCGCCTCACCTACCGTCAAGCACATGAAAACAAGAGGTACCGGACATGCCGGTGAGTATAAACCCAGTATGATACAATCAATCACAAATGAGAGTTAAATTTTCAAATATTTCATATAAATTCATAAAGATGCAATATAATGCAATGCATGATCAGAAGCTGTGGGCTATCAATAAATCTCAAGATCAAGTGAATCATCTGGTCATAGGGTACCCAAGGGAATAGAATCACCCAGCAACATCCACCGACTCATCCGCTCGGGGTGGGGTGCTGTGTTCTACAATCCCAGGACTATGGTGCGCCTATAGAGAGTGTTCAGGCCATAGCAGCGACCTCCGCATACACTATGCCAACTCAACTATAGCCCCATACGTCCAACAAATCAATATATCAAGGCGACCTCCGCCATATCAAATCTGAATCAACAAGTGGCTCAATATGCAATGTCATGATGCAAATCAATATCATCATCTCGATATCATAATCAACTCATCTCAATACAACAATCATCATCAAATCACCAATAGTTCATCAAGCCATAGAGTTTTCAATTTAAAATAAAAATGATACTTTTACCTCGTATGTTATCGACCGTAACATACCTTTCAAATATTACCAAAAGAAGATCGAAATGTGTAGATGAGAAGTCTTGAACCTTTGAATTCTACTATAACTCAAGGACTTTGATCATCTATCAAAACAGAGTAATTTCTGTTCAAAATTCATAATTAGTTCAATACTGCTTTGAATCAAGATCCGTAAATTTCTTAACCTTAATATGCCATAAAAACATTCATTGAATCATTTCATCAAACACATAGCATGCGTGCTAAAGAAATTAGCTCCTATACTTTGCCATTGGCTTCAATTCCATTTTAAATTCAAACCAACACAATTTCAACATCTCCAACATCTCAAATATCAACACAAATATCAATTCTAAACTTCATCCCATTTCCAAACTTGAATAAAAATATAACATACTTACACCATCTTGAAGATCTTGGAGAGAGGATCACAAATCTAACTTCATTTCATAATTTCCTTGAACAAATCTCCCATAGATTGAAGAAGAAATTAGAAGATGAAAGGAAAAATGAAGAACCCTAGCTCTAAACCGATGGAGTAGGAAAAAGAGAAGAGAAAATGATACAAAAATCATTCCCCAATCAAATATATACCATCCAAACCTCAAAACACGTTTTTTGTACAAGTGCTGGGCGCCATGGCGCGTGATTTTGGCGCAGCCGCGCGCCCCTTGCTGCCCAAACACCAAAATTTCAGCACTGCGCGCGCTAGGGCGCCGGATCCTGCGCAGGGGCGCGCAGTATTCTGCCAAGAACGCATTTTTAACTTCAGAATTTGCGAAAGTGGTAAACTACAAAGTTGTAGCCCTATGTCTTGGCTTGCATCTCCAATTGGCCTCATGTCATTTGGAGATCTGAGTAAAAAGTTATGCTAAATCTCCCAACATGTGTCATTGTAGGAACGACGATACGCACGACACACTTCGGGGCGCTTTTGGCTCGTCTTCCCTAATGATTTGAACAAAACTCAAAACATGAAAGTTATAGCCTTATGTCATATCTTTTTAATGGAAGTAGCCTCACATCAATTGGATCAATATACAAAACATTATGCTAAAAACCACAACTACTGCCACATTTTTCATACCGTTTCTGCACTTCCATCACCTATTTAGCTCAAATTCAACCTTTGATTCTACCCATCAATTTTCTATTCCATTCTATAACATTCATTACCATTTATACCACAACGTAAAGTCATAAACCATCACAACTAATGCCACAATATTTCAAAATTCGGGCATTACAATTCCTCCCCTCTAAAAATAGATTTCGTCCTCGAAATCAATCATCTCTTTCAAGTCTAACATGTAATAATCAATACTGAAAATAAAAACCGAGAATAGAAGCGTACTTCATTGGAATAACTCTGGATATTTTTGTCTCATTTTATCTTCTAATTCCCAAGTTGCCTCTTCGACACCATGTCTGTTCCACTGTATTTTAATCAACGGTATCAATTTATTTCTGAGTTGCTTATCTTTTTTGTCTAGAATTTGAATCGGTCTCTCAATATAGCTCAAAGTCTTGTCTAACTCAACCTCATCAGGTGGAAGCACATGAGATGGATCTGGATGATATTTCCTCAACATGGACACATGAAAAACATCATGAACACCTGATAACGCAGGAGGAAGAGCTAATCTATAAGCCAAATCACCCACACGTTCCAAAATCTCATACGGACCTACAAATCTCGGTGATAATTTTCCTTTCTTTCCAAATCTAACTGTACCACGGAAAGGAGATATTTTCAGAAAAACTCTGTCACCTTTCTCAAAAATCAACGGCCGTCTCCTGATGTTCGCATACTTAGCCTGCCTATCCTGAGCAGCTCTCATACGACTCTGAATCAATTTCACCTTCTCTGTCATATCTCTTATCATATCAGGTCCTACAATTGGTGCTTCAGATAAATCGTCCCAATACAAAGGAGATCTACATTTCCTGCCATATAGTGCTTCAAATGGTGACATTCCAATGCTCACTTGATAACTGTTGTTATAAGAAAACTCGACAAGTGGTAACGAATCCTGCCAACCAATACCAAAATCCATCACTACAGCTCTCAACATATCCTCTAATGTCTGAATAGTACGTTCTGACTGTCCATCTGTCTGAGGATGATATGCTGTACTCAAATGCAAACGAGTACCAAGAGCCTCTTGTAAACTCTGCCAAAAATGAGAAGAAAATCTGGGATCACGATCTGATACAATTGACTTAGGCACACCATGCAATCTCAAAACTTCTCTGATATACAATCTGGCCATCTGATCATGCCTATATGTCATCTGATACGGAATGAAACATGAAGACTTGGTTAATC
Organism: Primulina huaijiensis; assembly: GCF_012295235.1. Classification (NCBI taxonomy): domain Eukaryota; kingdom Viridiplantae; phylum Streptophyta; class Magnoliopsida; order Lamiales; family Gesneriaceae; genus Primulina; species Primulina huaijiensis. The sequence continues at coordinate 27,272 of NW_027361034.1, forward strand.
TGTCAACGATAACCCAAATTGCATCGCAACCCCTTGACGACCTCGGCAATTTCGTGACAAAGTCCATGGTGATATGGTCCCACTTCCATTCTGGAACCTTAAGGCTATGCAAAAGACCTCCTGGTCGCTTTCTTTCTGCTTTCACTTGTTGACAATTCAAACAACGAGATACAAATTCTACTATGTCAGATTTCATTCTTTTCCACCAAAATTGTTTCTTCAAATCATTGTACATCTTTTTACTTCCAGGGTGTACACTGAATTTACTGCAATGAGCATCATGCAAAATCTGCATCCTCAACTCTGAAATATTAGGAACTACAATACGATCATTCACAAACAAAATACCCTCATTATTGACCTGAAATTCTGATCGATGTCCTGATCTGACGAGTTCAACTGATTTCTGAATGCTTTGATCTAACCTTTGGGCCTCTTTAATTTTAACAAACAACTCGGGTTCTGCCTGAATCATAAATACTCTTACAGGTTGAGTATCTACCACAAAATCCAAACCAGAAAGACAACATTCTTCTACTAGATCAGATACACTGCTAGTGATCAAAGACATATTACATACTTTTCTGCTCAAAGCATCGGCTGCTGCATTAGACTTGCCTGGATAATATTTTATTTCGCAATCATAGTCTTTCAACAAATCTAGCCAACGTCTCTGTCTCATGTTCAGCTCAGCTTGTGAAAAGAGGTATTTCAAACTCTTATGATCAGTGAATATTTCAAATGTCTCCCCATACAAGTAGTGACGCCAAATCTTTAAAGCAAAAACCACTGCTGCTAGTTCCAAGTCATGCACTGGGTATCTAGACTCATGTGGCTTCAACTGTCGTGAAGCATAGGCAACAACACGTCCATGCTGCATTAATACACAACCCAGTCCTTGATGTGAAGCATCAGTGTGCACTGTAAATCCTCCTACACCTGATGGAATAGTCAGAACTGGAGCACTAGTCAATCTCTTCTTAAGTTCAACAAAACTATCCTCACATGCTTGTGACCAAATAAATGGTGCATTCTTTTGTGTCAGCTGGGTAATTGGCCTCGCAATCTGTGAGAATCCTTTAATAAATCTGCGATAATAGCCTGCCAAACCCATAAAACTACGTACCTCAGGAACTGATGTCGGTCTAGACCAATTGATGACTGCCTCAACTTTACTCGGATCAACTGATATACCTGCACTTGAAATCACATGTCCAAGGAAAACCACTCTATCCAACCAAAACTCGCATTTGGATAATTTAGCATACAACTTTTCAGTTCTCAAAATCTGCAAAACAGCCCTCAAGTGCTTGACATGCTCAATTTCAGATTTTGAATAAATAAGAATATCATCAATGAAGATCACAACAAATTGATCTATATACCGTTGAAAAACACGGTTCATCAAATCCATAAATACCGCAGGTGCATTGGTCAACCCAAAAGGCATAACCAAAAATTCAAAATGCCCATACCTGGTACGAAAAGCAGTCTTAGGCACATCTATCTCTTTGACTCTTAACTGATGATATCCAGATCTTAAATCAATCTTAGAATATACTGAAGAACCCTGCAACTGGTCAAAGAGATCATCAATCCTTGGCAAAGGATACTTATTCTTTACTGTGGCTTTATTCAACTGTCTATAATCAACACAAAGCCTCATAGACCCATCTTTCTTCTTTACGAATAAAACCGGAGCACCCCAAGGTGAAACACTTGGTCTTATATATCCTTTAGCCAATAGATCCTCAAGTTGTTCCTTTAGTTCCTTCAGTTCAATTGGCGCCATCCTATAAGGAGCTCTAGAAATAGGCTGTGTACCTGGCATCAACTCAATGTTGAACTCAACCTCTCGAACTGGAGGAAATCCTGGAATTTCATCTGGAAATACATCTGAAAATTCACTAACAATTGGAATATCTGCCAATTTAGGTACTGACCTTAAAATATCAATTGCATAAACCAAGAAACATTCTGCTCCTTTCTGCAACAAACGAGTCATGGACAAAACAGATATCAAAGGAATCTTAGCTCGAGAACCCTTACCATAGAATGTCCAGTGATCTGTCATACCAGGCCTAAACTTAACAATCTTCTGAAAACAGTCTACAGTAGCCCTGTATCTTTTCAACATGTCAATACCAAGTATGCAGTCAAAATCAGACATCTCCAACACAATACAATCAAGCTCAATGACATTATCCTCATAACGAAATTCACAACCACTTATAATTTCTGCTGACCTCATCACTTTGCCCAGTGGAGTAGAAATAGATAATGTAGATGATAATGGCATAGAATGCAGTGAATGCAATAAGACAAAGTGCTCAGCTATGAAAGTATGTGATGCACCAGGATCCAACAAAACATAAGCAGGATAACCTGAGAGAAAACAATTACCTGCAATGACATTATCTGGAGCATTATGTGCCTCATCCTCTGTGAGTGCAAAAACTCGACCCTGTTGTCTAGGTGGCTGTCCTACCCTGTGGCTACCACTCTGTTTGTTCTGATCTGATCGGTTTGACTGCTGATAGGAATGAACTGTAGGGTTCTGACGATTATGGTGAGGTGTCTGTCTCGATGATCCCCCATTCTGAGACATATCACTGCCACGGTTAGGACACACTCGAGCATAGTGTCCCACCTGGTTACACAAGTGGCAAGCTCCCGATACTCCTCTACACTGATCGGTATAATGTCTACCACCACACTGACCACAATTCGGACCTGAATAACCAGTGCTCTGAACTGAACCAGATTGTCTTGATCCACTAGAACTTGAAAAATTACTGCCATGCCTCTTAAATTGCTTCCCTCTAGCCCTGAACTGCTCTCTTATGTTGCCACTGTTACTGCCAGTATTACCCTGTCTGAACTGCTGTCGGAACTGTGGTTGTTGGGGTCGTTGCAAATACTGAGTACCTCTCTGTCTAATGATCCCAGTTTCAGCTCCCTTTGCTCTATCAAGAGCCTCAGCAAAAGTGTTAGGCCTTCCGGTATTAACCAGGGTAAAGATATCAGGATTAAGACCATTTATGAAGTGATCAGCCTTAGCTTCTTCATCGGATGCTACATGAGGAGCAAATCTCAGTAAATTCGAGAACTTAGCAACATAGTCCTCAATATTCAAATTTCCCTGCTTTAAATTTGCAAACTCGGCTCCCCTATCTTTCCTGTAAGAGGTAGGAAAGAAACGCTGATAAAATTCAGATTTAAAGATATCCCAGGTAACAATCGTACCTCGACTCTCTAAAGCTTTCTTGGTCATGATCCACCAACTTTTAGCAACATCCAATAACTGATGAACAACTAACTTGATTCTACGATCATCTGGATACTCAAGAGATTCAAATAATTGGTCCATATTCTCCAACCAGTTCTCACAGTCTAATGCATTCTCCGTACCCTTCAACATCGGTGGGTGCAAAGACTGAAATCTGGCTAACAGTATCTCCATCGGAGTCGGAGTTATATCCATCTGAGTATGAGTAGCACTGCCCTGATCTTGTGCCACTGGTACGTTCTGTCTATGTCTACCACGACCTCTACCTCGAGTAGCCATGTCTGATATACAATAGATCAACCACAGATAAAATCACAAAATCACAATCATCTCAATCTTGTATCAATCATCTCTGGCTCTCGAGACTCAACAATCTCAAAAATCTCGAATAAAGCTCAACAATATAATTTCTCAATTTAAATCATGTATTTCACATTATGGCACAATGAAAATGCTAACAAATATATAACATGATCAATCAATTCTAACTGACTCGATCTACCCTGTTCCCAAATATCTTACGCTCTGATACCACCTAATGTGGGGCCCCGGGTCCGATATCTAATACTAATAATTATAATTGTCACACACCAAATGATTGAGTAAAATACATAATTTGTTGTTCACAAACTTACATAAACATCGTCAAAATAATTTAATTGTCTCAAATGTTTGAAATATAAATTTTCAACATGCCAACATGAAGTAGTGAACCAAAGAAATCCAAACATCATCACATAGCTCCTAAGACCCGAGAATCCCACTCTAACTCGTATCTCCTCGCCTTGAGCTGGACTCTGGCATCCCAAGCCTCGCCTCACCTACCGTCAAGCACATGAAAACAAGAGGTACCGGACATGCCGGTGAGTATAAACCCAGTATGATACAATCAATCACAAATGAGAGTTAAATTTTCAAATATTTCATATAAATTCATAAAGATGCAATATAATGCAATGCATGATCAGAAGCTGTGGGCTATCAATAAATCTCAAGATCAAGTGAATCATCTGGTCATAGGGTACCCAAGGGAATAGAATCACCCAGCAACATCCACCGACTCATCCGCTCGGGGTGGGGTGCTGTGTTCTACAATCCCAGGACTATGGTGCGCCTATAGAGAGTGTTCAGGCCATAGCAGCGACCTCCGCATACACTATGCCAACTCAACTATAGCCCCATACGTCCAACAAATCAATATATCAAGGCGACCTCCGCCATATCAAATCTGAATCAACAAGTGGCTCAATATGCAATGTCATGATGCAAATCAATATCATCATCTCGATATCATAATCAACTCATCTCAATACAACAATCATCATCAAATCACCAATAGTTCATCAAGCCATAGAGTTTTCAATTTAAAATAAAAATGATACTTTTACCTCGTATGTTATCGACCGTAACATACCTTTCAAATATTACCAAAAGAAGATCGAAATGTGTAGATGAGAAGTCTTGAACCTTTGAATTCTACTATAACTCAAGGACTTTGATCATCTATCAAAACAGAGTAATTTCTGTTCAAAATTCATAATTAGTTCAATACTGCTTTGAATCAAGATCCGTAAATTTCTTAACCTTAATATGCCATAAAAACATTCATTGAATCATTTCATCAAACACATAGCTTGCGTGCTAAAGAAATTAGCTCCTATACTTTGCCATTGGCTTCAATTCCATTTTAAATTCAAACCAACACAATTTCAACATCTCCAACATCTCAAATATCAACACAAATATCAATTCTAAATTTCATCCCATTTCCAAACTTGAATAAAAATATAACATACTTACACCATCTTGAAGATCTTGGAGAGAGAATCACAAATCTAACTTCATTTCATAATTTCCTTGAACAAATCTCCCATAGATTGAAGAAGAAATTAGAAGATGAAAGGAAAAATGAAGAACCCTAGCTCTAAACCGATGGAGTAGGAAAAAGAGAATAGAAAATGATACAAAAATCATTCCCCAATCAAATATATACCATCCAAACCTCAAAACACGTTTTTTGTAAAAGTGCTGGGCGCCATGGCGCATGATTTTGGCGCAGCCACGCGCACCATACTGTCCAACAACAAAATTTCAGCAGTGGGCGCGCCATCGCGCGGGATCTGGTGCAGGGGCGCGCCGTATTCTGCCCAAAAGGTATTTGTAACTTCAAAATTTGCAAAAGTGGTAAACTACAAAGTTGTAGCTCTATGTCTTTTCGTGAACCTCTCCAAATTTCAGATCATTTGAAGGTCTGAGTAAAAAGTTATGCTAAATCTCCCAACATGTGTCATTGTAGGAACGACGATACGCACGACACATTTTGGGGCGCTTTTGGCTTGTCTTCCCTAATGATTTGAACAAAACTCAAAACATAAAAGTTATAGCCTTATGTCATATCTTTTTAATGGAAGTAGCCTCACATCAATTGGATCAATATACAAAACATTATGCTAAAAAACACAACTACTGCCACATTTTTCATACCGTTTCTGCACTTCCATCACCTATTTAGCTCAAATTCAACCTTTGATTCTACCCATCAATTATCTATTCCATTCTATAACATTCATTACCATTTATACCATAACGTAAAGTCATAAACCATCACAACTAATGCCACAATATTTCAAAATTTGGGCATTACATAAGTCGTTCAACACATTGAACTATTTTACTTCTCAACGGGATCTAGAAAGTTAGCATTTGTGTGACCCTCAATGGTTCATTAATACAACTAGCCGTGGGTTCACATCTCCATGTGATTTGGACTAAACATGTCCTTATACGAGCATACCCCAATTGCTCCATTCTTAATTATCAACTCCTTAATAACAAGAACGTCAGAACTCAAGTCTGATAGTACCCAACCAATCATGTTAAACGCCTAGCAGCATCGCTTACATGATTCCCTAGGTCAAATGATAGTGTCTGCAAGAACCATTCTATTATGGTTAGCGTACAGTACGGTCCCTTCATCTCATATATCTCGACCGATTCGACAACCATTGGTATATCGAGAGTTGTCAATGAATCGATAATATGTGTCATGTCGTAGTTGCATCGATGGTGTAATCTATGAAACCCCTTTCATAATTACCACCATACTCTGATCAGAGATTTCAAAATACATATACATGAGATCACATAGGATATCCATACCCGAAGGTAAGCGGTGAATCCCCGACTACAATGCATCGACTCCTATATGTTTCTCCAAAACACCCAACCTTGCCACCTGATGACCCTATGAGAGTCGGTAAACAAGTCAAAGTGTAATGCTAGCACATAGAGTCTCAATGTTGTCCCGGTTCATAAGGACTAATGGTGTACAACCATAAACTAGGACGTTTCCACTCAATAAGTGAGAACCACTCGGAAAGTACTTAATGAGGGTTGTTCAGTGCATTCTACCAGGAGCACCTATCTGCATGCTTGGACATCACAATGCCCCCTACCAATGAAACATGGTACTCACATCGTAGATACTAGTCTCGAACTCGAGCGGCCTATAGCCTTCTTAGCGACGGCTGAATCGACTATGAACTGTGTAGAAGAGACAGTATTGCAAATATGAGTTTCATGATACTCAACATATGAGCATCTCATATTCTTTCTACTATTTGTATATTCAAGGACTTTAACTATACAACTAGCATGGGTATACAGATAAAGAAGTGCCAAAACAATAATTTCAAATATTATTAAAATAAAGATTGTTTATACATAGAGTTTCATTGTGAACACTCGGCCAACACTTGGCTCGACGTGCACCTACTCTAACAGTGTATGTGTGTGTTGTGTGAATAACGTGAGTGAGTGCGTGTAAAAGCGTGTGTTCGTGTGTTTAGAAATAATTAGGGGATGATTTTGCTTAATTATACCATTAACCATGCTAAACAAGATACTAATTAAAATGTTAAATCAATTAACAAATTAATTAAAATACTATCCCTACTAATCTTTAAATATAATCCCCTAATTAAAATAAAGAGCGCAAGCACTAAATCTTTAAGGGTTTTTAAATCTTAAAATCACCTAATAAATAAATTAGGCTTTAAAAGACTAACACTTCATAAATTAATTAAAATGCTCCATCTTTAACTTAAAATAAAATACCGCATTAAAATTTTTGCCAAAAGTCGTCGTCGGTCTTTTCCTCGATCCCGCCTCAACTAATCGCCTGAAACATGAAACTTGTGAAATATTTTAACGTGCATCACATAAACATGAATAATTTAAAATAATGCAATTAAATAAATCATGCATGGTTAATACTCAATTCAAATTTAAATAAATGATTTAATAATTAAGTAAATACATGGGTTATACGTGTACTGAATTTGTACTCTACAATAATTCTATTATTTCTTTAAATTCAAATAAATACTGCATAATCATAATCTTGACATAAAACGTTTCATGAAAACATGTTGTTAAAATATTTCATGCTTTAAACGAAATGCGTAAACGTAAAACTTACAGACCGAAGACGTGACTTCGTGAGCTTCACGAGATCAGTAGTAGTACAACCCTTTACAAGAACATAGGCTCTGATACCAACTGTAAAGGCCCGTATTTCGTATTCGCATTTTTACGGAATTATCAAAAATCAAAAAATTTTCTAAATAAATAACTTGTCTCATTCATAAAATAAATCTATAAATAGATTTAACTTTAAAATAACAGTCGAAGTAAATATTGTGTTTCAAAACAACAACTTAAAAATAATCCAACATATTAAAATATGAATTTGAACATAAAAAGGTGAATAAACTGAAACATGAGGTCCTCGGGTTCCTACTACTGCTAACCCAAGCTATCTCACTGGTCTCCGCCCTCAATCTCGGCCTCATCAGTACCTACAACAATCAAGTCTAGTGAGTCTAAAGACTCAACATGCATATATCGTGAATAGCAAGTAAGTATATCATAAAATCGCATGCAACGTAAAAATATCACATCGTAAGGCGTAAGGTGAAAATTGTGTCATGAGTAAGTATAAATACGTGCATATTTGAAAATTTTAAGTAAAAGATTGGCTCGGTAGAGCCCTGTCATAACATTTCATATCTTAAAATTTTCTGGTAGAGATAATGTTTCAACGCAAGTGGCCCATAATATAACATGAACGTCTGATCACACTAAACCACAGTATACTGGGCGGTAGAGATCACCACAGCCCTTGGACTGGATGTCCGTACACATACATAATCGTAAACCGATCGTAAGTCACCGGGTGGAGAGATCCCATAAGCGTGAGGTGGCCACAAGACATATCGCATATATCTCAAAATAAACATTTTATATTTTATGCATGTAATATAATTATAACCCTGTTTTTACTGGATGAGTTGGATCGTCCCCAGGCTTGCTGCGACCTAATCCTAATATGAGACACATGCAAATAAACTCAACTTGACAAAACTTCATATCCAAAAAAAAAACGAGACAAACGAGACCAACAACCTAGTGTCCAACCATGGCTTTGTACCAACCCGAACCAACGTTGAACAATCGTTTAGCCATGATTAAAATACACCTAACATAATGCAATAATATCCATAAGAACTGTAATATACGAAAAATAGTGAATGAGGCCAAAATCACGAAACACTCTTTCGAGAGTCACTTTGGCACATTGCACCGTAAATTCTCGTACGACCTCTAAACTCGTCCAAATCACAAACGGCCAAAAACATGACTTTTGTAACTCATTGGGGTTCTGTCCAGTCCAAGGCCATTGGATAAAAGCCAGCCAAGAACTCAAACAAGACCCCTGAACCGAAATAATTTTGCTGTTCAAGTGCAGTGGCAGCAGCTGCGCATGTGGTGTTTAATTTATGAAAAAAATGGCCATTGGGATTGAAAAACCGACCAGAGTCTCTTACCAACACCCTAAGGCATGGCCTGAACCATGGCTAAGGGCACTAGGCCAACCACAACCCAAACAAACACCTATGACAACCCAAAGCTTCAACCGAGAGCATCGAATTCTGCGTAGTGTGGTGTGTTGAATTGTTGTGCTGTCTTGTATCGTTCTAGAGGCCATATAATCGACCACGGCTCGATCTAGACATGATGAGGTAATGTGTGAATCATGGATAAAGGCTAAAGGCCAACCACAATCCACCCAAACACTCCAAAACCGAAACTCACTCACACAAGACCGAGGCAAAGAAAACCGAGGGGCACTTGTATTGTTGTTTTAAAATTTTGATGGATCCGTGAACCAAGTCTTGAAAGACTGTCTTGGTCACGTCCTAGACATACTAAGGGAGGGTTTTAACCACGGCTACAGTCCTTAGAACAGCCACGGTCTGAACACTCACTTTAGACAACCAACTACAAAAATTGTGGCTCAAAACTGCAACTAATGAAATGTTTTGTTGTCGTGTCTTTAACTTGAGTGTATGGACTTAAACCAATGAACCATCAACACCCAACACACTCTAAATCATGCATAGATGCAGCCTTGAGTGCCTGGAACCGAAGCAACATCCTGAAATCACAAGAACACACCACCCGTGAGTTTAAAAGCAATCGGTCGAGGAGGGGCCTGCACCGACTTTCGCAAGTTTCTGTCAAATTGTGTTATTTTCAATGAATCATGAACATATAAGGGTTTAAAAATATCTATAAGACTTGATTGAAGAGGAAATAAACGATGAATACATGCTTGGAAATCTGTTGAAGAAGAAAACAAACAATACGACTAACACGGCGCGGCGGAGTCGGAGTTGTATTTTTTTCTTTCTTATTTTCCTGCTGTGCTATCTCACAATTTTTTCTGCGGTTTTCACTGATATTTTCGAAGGTAAGGGTGGAGTAAATGCTAGGTAATGAAGTTGAAGGTTACAAGGGTTGATAAGTGAGTCATGCAAGGCATTTAGATGGGAGTTACAAGTGAGGAGTTTGAATGGCAATTCCATTGTTTCTATTCTTGTTGCTCGAGAGATATGGAATTGATATGCCAGATTAGTGGGTTGAGGGAAATCAGGTGGATAATGGTGCTTGAATTACTAATTATTAGTGAGTTAAAGGTGAGGGAATTATTATGCCATGAAGGGCCATTGAAGGGTGACTAAAATGGAGAGTTACCAAGCATAATTAAATTGGTTGATGGGATGGCCGAAATTTGCTATTAATTTGCAAGGTATTGTTGATTGAATCTTGTATTAAATTCTTAGGCTATGTTTGGTGTGTAGGATAGGATAACTAATTGGATTGATAACAAAACTCAAGGTAATGATATATAATGTGTAGTGATAAAGAATGTTTTGTTTGGTAAGATTTTAATGAGTATGATAAATTTTACATTTTTTGTTGTTGAGACAAAAATACCCTAAACTAGCATTGATGACAATTTTGGTATATAAATTGATATTTGTCGCAGTGTTTTCAAAATCATGTGTCCAGCTGTTAATAAATAAATATTTTATAAAATTTTAAACTATAGATTATGTATTTATCTGATAATTTATTTTTTAATGAAAATTAATATGATTTTGCATTTTATCTCATTTTTAATATTGATTTCTAATTATTTTTTGAAACGTCCTGCCCTTTTTATTGCTTTAAAAGTGCTAGAAATTTTTTATTTTTAAAACCCTTACATAGCATCGGCCGAATCATACACATTTGCATAAAAATATTTTAGAACCATTTTAAAATTAAAACAACCAACTATATATTTGAGAAATACAGCTCATACTATAATTCTCTCAAAAAATCATTCAAAACATAAATAAAAAGCGTAAAAATCTTTAACATAAATCATAAACATAATTGCGGAAAGCTAGAAGCGTCGGTCCTCGGGTCGTGTGCACCTTCAGTCAAGTCAAGTCAACCATCAAGACCTCCATAAACATTATTATCATAATCACCTGCATCAATCACACCTAGTGAGCCTAAAGACTCAACACGTCATATTCTTGCTAACAAGTAATACGTATAAAACCACAAGCAACAGTGAAAAATACTTGTACTTAAAATATCATTTTCATGAAGATTCATAAACTTCAAACATGACATTTTCGTAAACATCATGATGCATAAAATTTAAATAAAAACATTGTCATGACATGCATAACATAAACCTTAACCTTTTCCTTTTTCCTCAACATGACATAACATAAAACATTTTTCATGATCATAAACATTTTTCCTTTTCCTTTTCCTTTTCCTTTGTTGAATTCAGATCGCAATTGTGACTTTCCTGACATGACATGACATGACGATGGATCCATCTATAAATAACCACAATACTGGGCGGCGGGGATATCAGCAACACTCTCACCGGTCAACTGGGCCCTTGGCCTATCATGATCGAATAGAAATACGATCGTCGGGGCTCCCTCTGGGGCCTTTTCCCATAAATGGGCTTCCTCTGGGACCTTTTCCACTCACGATATTCCCATTCTTCCGTTACCACAAAACCGTTACCACATATTCGCAATGATGGAAACACGATCGTCGGGCTCCCATTGGGACCATAACCCTCACGACGTCGCTAACATTAACGAATTAGTCACAATCACTTCACATCCTTCAACATTTTTCATTCACATCACTTTAGAAAAATCCTGAATAATATTTACATTTTCCATTTTGAAACCAAGCATGCAACATGTATTTTAAATGTCTTACTTAAATCATAAAAAAAAAAAAAACAATTAAAAATCATCATGTAATCATGAACATTTCATAATCAATTAAAAATAATCATAATATCATTAAAATAGCATTTAGGGCACTGCCATGACCTTTACTAATTTTTAGGTGTAAAAAGACCGTTTTATCCCTAGACGTAAAATTTTACGTTTTTGACTTTTTCTTGAATTCATTGACTCTAACATGTCCCAAATAATTATTTAAGACTACATGAATTTTCTCATATTTTTATTTAGCCTAAAACGAGGACTTTTAAATTAATCTTTAAATGTGACGTATTAATGCGTTTAAATCCCGAATTAAACCAAACCTTAATATAAAATTCCCAAATTAAAAACTTAGACTTATAATAATTATTTAAGCTTAAACCTAATTTTTCATAATTTTATAAAGTATAAAACTAGGCGTTTCCATTAACTCGTTAATTAGCGTTTCGTGTGGCGATTAAATCCCGAATAAATCGAAAACTCATTATTTTGATCCCAAATTTTAAACATAACATTTTTAGTATTTATTCTACCCTTCCTAGTCATGAGCCACCCACGTGGACCCTTAGATTCATTTTTGGCCTTTTAATTTTTGTTTTGACACCTTATTGAGCGCACCGAGCTATCTCCTAATTTACTCGAGCCACGCCCGAGCCACCTTGAGCCAAAACCTAGCCAACCCACCTAGGGACCCTCTTGACCAAGCCCAGCCCGAAAACCAGCCCTGGCCAGCTCCATAAAAGTCCTGGAACTTGGCCCAAAACCTGCATGTGTACGTGTGTGCTTC
>NW_027361035.1:0-382 GCF_012295235.1 Primulina huaijiensis
GTGCTACAAGCACCACCACTACCATATAACTATCAAGCCATAAAAGGAACCACTGATTCATTTTATCAAACATGTGGTGTGCACTTAATTAGAACTAGCTCCTTTATTAGCAATTGGCATCAAAATTCCTTTCCTTTTCTTTCAATCAATGAACCATTACATAACAAGTATATAATCAATGGATTAAAGGAGCTAGGAACAATAACAACATCATTCATCATACATATAGGCCATGAGATGCATTCAAGGAAAAAGCCCACTTACACCCAATAGAACTTGTTGTGATAGTTTCTTGGTAGTTGATCCTACAACACAAGATCAAGATTATACCATTAATTTCACATCTTTAACCTATAACTATCATTCAAACCTAAACCACCAT
>NW_027361036.1:0-416 GCF_012295235.1 Primulina huaijiensis
ATGACCTTGGATCTCCACGCCCGGATGTGGTGACTGTGTTTGTTCTCCCGGAGGTTTGTATTGAAAATCATAGCAGTCACTCGGTCCCATCCTTTCCTGCCTCCCCTGCTGATGCCACTTCTATGTTGGACGAGTTGATTGCTAGACAGGGTTCCCCCATTCTGGAGATGATTCCCAGTCATATGTCGACTGATGATCTTGATCAGGATTTTGATCGACATTCTGTGTCTGGTGTTAGTTGTGGGTCTGAATGTAGTATCCTGGACACTGACATGTCCAATCCCAGGAAAAGACCTCAGGATGATGGTCGGCGATCGCGTAAAAAGCGATCGGATCATTCTTCCACTCGTTCCCCATGAATTGTTTAATACGGAATATCCGGGGACTTCGGGGTTCGGAGTCCCAGCAGAGGTTAC
>NW_027361037.1:0-975 GCF_012295235.1 Primulina huaijiensis
GTGTTCTTGAAGATAGCACCTCTTAAGGGTGTGATGCGGTTTGGCTAGAAGGGAAAGTTGAGTCCGAGATTTATTGGCCCATTTGAGATCTTGGATAGAATTGGTGATCGAGCTTACAGGTTAGCCCTACCGCCATATCTTAATAGAGTTCATAATGTTTTTCACGTCTCTATGCTCAGGAAATATATTGCGAATCCTTCCCATGTTCTTTGCCACGAGCCTTTGAATTTGACTTTGAATTTGACGTACCAAGAGATTCCGGTTCAGATTCGGGATCGCAAAGTTAAAGTGTTGAGGAACAAAGAGATCGGCATTGTTAAAGTCCTTTGGAGGAATCATTTGATTGAAGAAGCCACGTGGGAACCAGAGGATGAGATGAAAGAGAAGTATCCTGAGTTGTTTGTGCAGTGACTTCAATTTCGAGGACGAAATTTACTCTAAGGAGGGGAGACTGTAATATCCAAGCCTGGTGAACGGTACAGTTTAAGATTTCATATGTTTATGGATTATTTGGTTAAGATTAAGTTTGATTTAGATGTTAAGAGTTGTGATTATGGGTCATAGTATTGTTGGTTATTATTGTTTTGTTGTATTATTGATATTAATTGATGGGTAGTTGTATTGTATCAGCGTTGCGAGTCGATTTTGTTGCATAGAGTTGTTTTGGCCGAGAGCAGACCGCACCCGCGGTCTTTATTGCAAAATTTGTGGAATTGTCGAAGAGACACCGCACCCGTGGTGGGATAGGTACCGCACCCGCGGTCGTCGATTTCAGAAATTTGGTTGAGGTGCCGAAGGCACACCGCACCCGCGGTGAGGTATGTAGCGCACCCGCGGTGCATGAACAGTAGAAGCCTGTTTTGAGATTTTAAGTGTTTAAATGGATGAGTTTGTCTCATTTTTCTCATTCTTTCCCCTCATTCTCGATTTTGCAGTCCTTGGGAGAGCTAGGGTTCCATTTCCTTTCTTTTCCTT
>NW_027361038.1:0-874 GCF_012295235.1 Primulina huaijiensis
AGGTGATTTTGTGCTATACACCGATGCATCTAAGATCGGGTTAGGAGCAGTATTGATGCAGCATGGTCGGGTTATAGCCTATGCTTCCAGGCAGTTGAAAGTGCATGAGAGGAACTATCCGACGCATGACCTAGAGTTAGCCGCCGTTGTGTTTGCGTTGAAGATTTGGAGACACTACCTGTACGGCGAGAAATGTCAGATTTTCACTGATCACAAAAGTCTCAAGTATTTCTTCACGCAGAAAGAACTGAATATGAGACAGAGGCGGTGGTTAGAGCTGGTAAAAGACTACGACTGGTAAATTAGCTACCATCCGGGAAAGGCTAACGTTGTGGCAGACGCCCTGAGCAAAAAATTCGCAGTTATAGCACAGTTGTCAGTGCAGAGACCTCTTCAGTCCGAGATTCAGAAATTTGGTCTAGAGATTTATCGTAAGGGCAGAGCTCCCATACTATCTAAACTGACAGTCAAGTCTGATTTGCTAGACCGTATCCGTCAAGGACAGTCTTCAGATGAACAGTTACAGAAGTGGAGACTGAAAGATGAAGCCAAGGGCAGTATGCTCTACTCAGTGTCAGACGGTATTGTGAGATACAAGGGAAGAATGTGGGTGCCTAACGTAGATTCGATCAGAGAAGATATCTTATCAGAGGCACATGCATCTCCGTATTCAATCCACCCAGGAGGTACCAAGATGTACAAAGACCTGCAGATCTTGTATTGGTGGCCAAGGATGAAGAGAGACATCCGCAGATTTGTGTCTGAATGCCTCACTTGCCACCAGGTGAAGGCAGAGCATCAGAGGCCATCAGGAATGCTTAAGTCACTTCCGATTCCCGAGTGGAAATGGGAGAATATCACTATGGACTTCGTC
>NW_027361039.1:0-455 GCF_012295235.1 Primulina huaijiensis
ACACGTAAAATGGAAAATTTTGTTATGACTCCTGACCAATTCAATATCCACTGCAGTCACTTTCGATTTTTTTTCTAAGTATACTATAGGGGGGGGAGGGTGTTTGCTCATGGGGCAGTCCGAGCCTTCGTTGGGGGCGTGCCGTCGCCCCAACATCTCTCTAAGCCCCAAGCACGAACCCCGGCGACCCGTGGGCGTAGCTCCGGCCGCCGCCGGCGGACCTCCGGCCGGCGGCGTCGACCGTGCCGTCGCCGAAGTTTGATCCCGTTTCGAAACGACGTGCGCGATAACCCTCAAGGTTCGATGGAAAAATCGGCGTAGCGAGTGACCCTACGCATGCAATGAGCACGTGATTGCGCTCGCGTGTGAGCGAGAATGCGGCTGGAACCCCGGTAAGGCTCGCTACCCCCTAGTCGGTCGGTTGCACGATGTGGGTTGCCTCTCTTGCGGGAGAA
>NW_027361040.1:0-412 GCF_012295235.1 Primulina huaijiensis
TGATATTTGTGGACCAATCCATCCACCATGTGGACCATTCAGATAGTTTATGGTATTGATTGATGCCTCCAGCAGATGGTCACATGTATGTTTATTGTCAACTCGAAATGTTGCATTTGCAAGATTACTTGCACAAATAATAAAATTGAGGAATCACTTTCCCGATTATACAATCAAGAAAATTAGACTTGATAATGCTGGTGAATTTACTTCCCAGACTTTCAATGATTATTGTATGTCTATGGGAATCATTGTTGAGCATCATGTTGCTCATGTACATACTCAAAATGGATTGGCTGAATCATTGATTAAACGTCTGCAAATGATTGCTAGACCAATGATTATGAAAACAAAGCTCCCTATTTCAATATGGGGACATGCAATTTTACATGCTGCTTCATTAATTCGCATC
>NW_027361041.1:0-470 GCF_012295235.1 Primulina huaijiensis
CTTGCATGCATGCCAACTTTTTAAATTATATTTACTAACATGCTATATTACCACTTCTTAAATAAGTCGTTATTAACTTATCTCAATACTCCATCTCCAGTCCGGCCTCACTTATTTAACTGAAAATGTGACAATTAAACTACTACGTAAAATAAATAAATTAAAGAAAAGAATTTAAATACTCATGCAATAATTAAAAAAAAAATCATTTTAATTTAAAATACTAGAATTATGCATGGCTTATACGTAGTCTAATCTACGGGTTCTACATATATGTTTCGACAAAACACCCAATCTTGCCACCTGATGACCCCATATGAGTCGGTAAACAAGTCAAAGTGTAATGCTAGTACATAGAGTCTCAATGTTGTCCCAGGTCATAAGGACTAATGGTGTACAACCATAAACTAGGACGTTTCCGCTCAATAAGTGAGAACCACTTGGAAAGTCCTTTATGGAGAGTTGTTCAG
>NW_027361042.1:0-371 GCF_012295235.1 Primulina huaijiensis
TCAGATCGTGATCCACGATTCACTTCACACTTTTGGCACAGTCTAGAGCAGGCTCTAGGTACGACTTTACACTTGAGTACTGCTTACCATCCCCAGACAGAAGGACAGTCAGAGCGGACTATCCAGACTTTAGAAGATATGCTTAGAGCTGTAGTACTAGATGTTGGTACTAGTTGGCAAGATTCACTATTTTTTTTGTGAATTCTCGTACAAAAACAGCTATCAAACGAGCATTGAGATGGCACCGTTTGAGGCATTATACGGGAAGAACTGCAGATCTCCGCTGTATTGGGACGACATCTCAGAGGTACCAGACTTAGGGCCATATATGATTCGTGAAATGATAGATAAAGTAAAGATAATTCAGAAGC
>NW_027361043.1:0-558 GCF_012295235.1 Primulina huaijiensis
CTAAACAGATATGCGTTACTACAGTAGGATCTTTATAAGGCTGATCCCACCGTCCATATTGATATTCCTCATGTTGAAATTGCCACCATAGTTTAAGAAGTTCATTTTGCACGTACCCACTAGAATGCGTATCAAGAACTTCTAGAAAATTATCCAAAGGATCTTTACTCAAACCATTCTTAATGAATAAAATTTTATCTTCTCTATTCATTGATGTCATTTCAACATTTTTGCAATTCCCTTTACAATTCCACCTTGCACATTTATGACATCCACCTATACGTTTAGCTCTTCGCTTTTTGGCATATGTGCTTTTACCAAATCCTGACATATGTCTTATTATTATTTCACTTGCTTCCCCAACCAATCGGACTTTTGCTTCAATTATCAACCGAATATCATTCGGTATGCCATATGACATCATCAACCTTAGTCGCTCACATCTAGCTTTATAAATTTTTTTCAACGCATTATCAGGTAAACAAGCAAAATATTTACGAAGATTCGCAATACAAGCATCCATATTATTATTATTATTACTATTATTATTATTATTAT
>NW_027361044.1:0-759 GCF_012295235.1 Primulina huaijiensis
TTAAAACTATAATACGACATGATGGATGAGAAAAGGAGATGTATGACATGCCTTTGCGTTATTTACGCACGAATATACGTTGACGACGAAGAACGGGACGCAACCTTGGCTATCTTCTCCTTGAATCCTTCGAATTTTCTTACCAAAATCTTTCAAAGCCGTGTAGGTGTGCTGCCGTGTGTGTGGTGGGGGTTGGGGAGAGTTTTCAGATTGTGAAATAGGGTGGCCGTGAGTTTGGTTGCATGGTGTAGGGTTTCAAGTGTTTTATATTTATAAAATAACTAATTAATTTACTAACTAGTCTTAGGCCTATTAAGCCATTTAATTAGGCCCAATAACCTTTTATTAAATGAAAAAAATTATTTTGTTTAAATAAGTTCGTGAATTTATTAGCCGGGTTGCCAAAAGTTCGTATTTTAGTTGAAAAACCAACACCGATAAAATTTACGTCCCGGCGTATAAAATCACCTCAAAACCCCATATTTTCAAAAATACTAAAAAGCAACACTCATATTTTAAATAATTAAAAGCAATTATTTAATAATACATTTTACGTTTTTCAGCCTTCGGTCCCCGTTCCTCGATCGTCACTTGAATAACCTTTAAAAATATATTTTATGCATGATGACAATAAAAATCTAATTTAATATCTAATCAAGTATGTCACATAATTAATTAGCAATTAAAATCAATTAATTATTCATTTTTCATATATCCTAGATTTGCATGCAGTTGGATTACGTCTACTTAATTTTGGAC
>NW_027361045.1:0-289 GCF_012295235.1 Primulina huaijiensis
TTATTATGTTCGATCGGCCCCCATTTACTGAGTATTTCTCAAATATTCACCCCTTACATTCCCACCCCAGATAAGAACGAGGAACAAATCGAAGATAAAGAACAAGAATACTTTTGGGGATGATGATCTGATTCAAGACCAGTCTCGTTATTCTATCTTTTAGTTAGATTCTCTTATTTTACGCTTCTGCATTTCGTTTCAATCGCATTGTAAAGACGATTATTGAGTTATGTAATAGACTGAATTTTGGTTATTTGATGTACTACATGGCTTGTTGTTATACGATTTT
>NW_027361046.1:0-501 GCF_012295235.1 Primulina huaijiensis
TGCATCCAATCTCGACTCGACATCTTCTGCGGAAGACACGATCCTGCTTTCCACAAATTCAGATAGATCGGCCACTGAAATTTGCATCGTTTGATTGGATTCTGTTCAAACCCTCAATTTGAACAAACAGTGCATCAGATGGCTCTTCTGGTGCACCGATCAAGCCTTCAATACGACGCAGCCTTGTCTCCAATTCGNTACGATCAAGAGCACCCAAAAACGAGGCTCTGATACCAACTGTCACAGGGCTAAGCAACGCAGCGGATTATTGCTAACTTTTTCAACCCTTGTGCGGGTAGACTTGCACACTCAAGCCTATCACCCTCTCACGTTTGACCACACTAGTGTATAATTATATTTTCTGAATATAACTCACGTAAGCCAAGCAAGCAAGAATGAAAACAATGGCAAACGAGATTACTAGGCAAATCTGCCCAACCTTGCACTAACACAATTGTTCACAATACAAGGAAACAATCTGCCAATGGCTTGCACACAAGA
>NW_027361047.1:0-1837 GCF_012295235.1 Primulina huaijiensis
ATGATTGTTGTATTGAGATGAGTTGATTATGATATCGAGATGATGGTATTGATTTGCATCATGACATTGCATATTGAGCCACTTGTTGATTCAGATTTGATATGGCGGAGGTCGCCTTGATATATTGATTTGTTGGACGTATGGGGCTATAGTTGAGTTGGCATAGTGTATGCGGAGGTCGCTGCTATGGCCTGAACACTCTCTATAGGCGCACCATAGTCCTGGGATTGTAGAACACAGCACCCCACCCCGAGCGGATGAGTCGATGGATGTTGCTGGGTGATTCTATTCCCTTGGGTACCCTATGACCAGATGATTCACTTGATCTTGAGATTTATTGATAGCCCACAGCTTCTGATCATGCATTGCATTATATTGCATCTTNTAAATTATTTTGACGATGTTTATGTAAGTTTGTGAACAACAAATTATGTATTTTACTCAATCATTTGGTGTGGGACAATTATAATTATTAGTATTAGATATCGGACCCGGGGCCCCACAGAATTTGTTGCACTCGACATTACGGGAAAAAATTATATGACATGGACTCTAGATGTAGAAATGCATTTTGAGTCATTGGGTCTAAGCGAGACTATTAAATAAAATGGTATATCTTCATCACAAGAAAAAGCAAAAGCTATATTATTTTTGTGCGGACATCTTGATGAAGGTTTGAAATGTGAATATATCATCGAAAAAGAACACATGGCTCTGTGGAAATGATTAAAAGAAAGATTTGAACATATAAGGGAAGTTATACTTCCGACTGCCCGTGATGAATTGTGGCGCCCCAAACCTCGTCACGTAATCATACAACATGTGACGTCATATGCATAAAAATTTTCTTTTCAATGACGTAATAATATAATGCATATACGACAAAATAGTGCAATCACCACACTATCTACGTCAGTGTAGCAGAAACAGTATAATAAATACACACATACAACTCAAATGAGACAATAAACTATACTATCTCTATCTACTATAAACTGCAGGACTGTTTGACTAGACACACCTAGTCCTTCACCACTATCATGTCTCACAGCAGAGTCCTGTAACCTGTCCAACAGAAACAGCCCCCAAAGGGTGAGCATACACAACAATCATCATCGTAATACATAACAGTTATATTATAAACATTATAAAATATAACTGGAATGATAACATAAATACTCCTTTTGTTGTCTCTGGACAATCAAACCACCAACGATATCAACGTCATCACTCCCATACTACAGCAACAACAACATGGACGATACATCGCACCCCAACACCGGCGACAGCAATATCGTCGAACAAACAACATCAACGTGACGTCTCCCAACACACTACAGCCAACAATATCAACGATAATAAACAACAACAGATATAATATCAAATCACCCAATACCAGTGATTTATCATCGTTCAACGCAATATTATTCATCAATACTAAACAATAACAACATATGCTCGTACGTCAACAAGTACATGATAATCGAGTATATATATAATCTGGCTATTTCTTTGATCCCGAGGCTTGTGTTGTATCTAAATAATTCAACAACAATTATCAGACCATTGTCATCGTATCAACACAATCATAACAGTCTCAATATATAACATCAAATAGCCCAATAACACTAATTCAACAAAATATAAAACTCGATTATAAATTCTTATCTTTTAACAATTTAATATTCTAGTGTATTTAATTCACAATACTACCATCAAATACACTCAAATAAATTAACTTCAAATAATAGGCTATTTTACAACGTCCGTCAAATTACGAAAACTTTATTTTAACGTGTAGCCTATACTTCATAGACTCCGAATGTACAATCAGAAT
>NW_027361048.1:0-518 GCF_012295235.1 Primulina huaijiensis
TATTGATTTGCATCATGACATTGCATATTGAGCCACTTGTTGATTGAAATTTGATATGGCGGAGGTCGCTTTGATATATTGATTTGTTGGACGTATGGGGCTATAGTTGAGTTGGCATAGTGTATGCGGAGGTCGCTGCTATGGCCTGAACACTCTCTATAGGCGCACCATAATCCTGGGATTGTAGAACACAGCACCCCACCCCGAGCGGATGAGTCGGTGGATGTTGCTGGGTGAGTCTATTCCCTTGGGTACCCTATGACCAGATGATTCACTTGATCTTGAGATTTATTGATAGCTCACAGCTTCTGATCATGCATTGCATTATATTGCATCTTTATGAATTTAATATGACATATTTGTCACTTTAATTCTCATATGTTATTGATTGTATCATACTGGGTTTATACTCACCTGCAAGTCCGGTACCTCTTGTTTTCATGTGCTTGACGGTAGGTGAGGCAAGGCTTGGCATGCCAGAGTCCAGCTCAAGGCGAGGAGATACGAGTTAGAGTGGG
>NW_027361049.1:0-457 GCF_012295235.1 Primulina huaijiensis
CTTTTCTGAATCAGCTTTACCTTTTCTGTCATCTCTCTGATCATACCAGGTCCAGTCTCAGGAACTTCAGAGATATCATCCCAATACAGAGGGGATCTGCACTTCTTACCGTACAACGCTTCAAATGGTGCCATCTCAATACTCGTCTGATAGCTGTTGTTGTACGAGAATTCACAAAGTGGCAATGCATCTTGCCAACTAGTGCTAAAATCAAGCACTACGGCTCTCAGCATATCTTCCAATGTCTGGATCGTCCGCTCTGACTGTCCGTCAGTCTGTGGATGATATGCAGTACTCAAATGCAACTTCGTACCTAGAGCCTGCTGTAAACTCTGCCAGAAGTGCGAAGTAAACCGAGGATCACGGTCTGATACAATCGACTTTGGCACTCCGTGCAATCTGACCACCTCTTTAACATAGATCTCAGCCATCTGGTCATACCTGTATGTCATCTGAT
>NW_027361050.1:0-262 GCF_012295235.1 Primulina huaijiensis
ACATTTAGGTATTAAACTTGGTGAAGTTACAAACATTTCGCCTTTATTTTTCTTCACACAGTCGCCACTCGTCATAACAGCCTGCACAATTGAGGTTGGAAAATGATTACCAATATCTATGACTAATTGTGAACTACCCGCACCACTCGCAGAGTCGCTCTCATCAATATCCCCTTACACAGAGTTATCGGTTTATCCAAGATTTTTTCCACATGCCAATCAAGTAATCCAACAAGTTCACCCTCACCACTGTGTTTAACCT
>NW_027361051.1:0-3033 GCF_012295235.1 Primulina huaijiensis
GCAGTTTTGACTGCTTCCGCCCAAAATGACTTTTCTAGACCTGCACTCCTCAACATAGCTCTTGTTCTGTCCAACAAGGTTCTATTCATCCGCTCTACCACTCCATTCTGTTGAGGTGTGTAAGCCGTCATGAATTGTCTTTTGATGCCCTCATGTTGACAAAATGCATCAAACTCGTCACTTGTATATTCTCCTCCATTGTCAGTCCTCAGACACTTGATTTTCTTTTCTGAATCAAGTTCAACTCGCGCTTTGAAATCTTTGAAGACCTGCAAAACATCTGATTTTTTCTTGATTGGATACACCCAACATCTCATAGAGAAATCATCAATGAACGAGATAAAGTATCTCGCTCCTCTTAGGGATACAACCGATGCTTGCAAAACATCTGAATGAATCAGCTCCAATATGCTTTTGCTCCTGGCAGTAGAAGTGCCAAACTTTAATCTGTGTTGTTTAATGGTAACACAATGCTCACAAAAGGGTAGTGACACTTTTGTAAGTCCCGGCAACAGCTTCCGTTCTGAGAAAATTTTCAACCCCCGTTCTGACATATGCCCAAGCTTTCTATGCCATAACACTGTTAATTCTTCTCCTGAACCATTTGATGCAACAGCTAGTTCTGCCTCTTTGTGTGTTTCTCCCAAAAGTACATATAGATTTGCAGCAACCTTTTACGCCTTCATAACCACAAGCGCGTCTTTCACAATTTTCATGATTCCGTTCTCGATCCGATTTTTGCACCCGATGTCATCCAATTTCCCCAAGGACAAAAGATTTTTCGTCAGTCTTTTCACATGTCGTACATTCTGTATGGTGCGAATGGTGCCATCAAACATTTTAATTTTGATAGTACCGACCCCAGCGATTTTCAAGGTATGATCATTTCCCATGAATACAGATCCTCCTGAGATTGGTTCATAATGGTCAAACCATTCTCTCCGAGACGTCATGTGCCACGTCGCTCCTGAATCCATAATCCATGTGTCACAAAATTTGTGTCTGCCTTCTGCAACAGTTGCTGCTTCGCTGAATAATATTTCACCACTACCTGAAGTACTGACCACATTTCCTTGAGAACTCTTCTCGATATTCGTATACTCTTTCTTGAAGTGCCCGTTACCGCCACATTTAAAGCAGTAAATATTTTTCTTCTTACTTTTCGACTTTGATCTACCTCGTCTTTGGCTCCCACTGGATTCACGGTCCATAAATCTTCCTCTTATCATCGGTAAAGATTCTGCCTGCTTCGATGTTACCAACCTATCTTCCTTGTTCTTGCGTCGGCTTTCTTCTCCGAGAACCGCAGTTAAGACATCGTCAAAAATTAGAAAGCCCATAAGAATATTGTTGGTAATGTTGATGATAAGTTGATCATATGAATCTGGTAGACTTTGAAGTAGAAGCTCCGCACGTTCATTTTCCGCTATTTTATGCCCCATGGAAGTGAGTTGGGCAAATAGAGTATTCAGTGTGTTGATATAGTCGGTCATCGATGAAGATTCCGCCATCCGAAGAGTATAAAGCCTTCTCTTTAGGAAAATCATGTTGTGTAGCGACTTGACCTCGTACATCTTTGTTACAGTATCCCAGATAACTTTGGCTGTTTTTATCTCAGAGATACTTGACAAAACTTCGTCTGCTATAGCCAAGTGTAAATTGGCAACAGCGTTGTCATTCATCTCATTCCACTTTCCATCATCCGTAATCTCCACCGGTCTATCTCCAATAGCCGCCAAACAATTCCCTTTTCTTAAAACTGCTTGTATCTTTATTTTCCACAGCATAAAATTGCTTCCGTTGAACTTTGCTATCTCGTACTTGTCCGCCATTATGTCTACAACAATTTTAGTAGACTGGACAAAATAATCTCGCCTTAAATAAAAAATCTCAAAAAATCTTTTCTGATGTAGAAGATCAGTCTAGGCTGCAACCACAGAGCATACTCAGAATTTTAAGAAATTTTAAACCAAGGCTCTGATACCACTTGTTGGTCCCACTTGCGGTAATTTGAGATAATAAAACCCGAAAATAAAGAATAAACTGAACACCGAGATNAGGATGATTTCAGAATGAAAGGGGGAGCTCTATTTATAGAGCTTCTGTCAGTGTGAAACCGCGTTTAAAACGCGTAACTTCCGTCTGATTTTTATAGTCAAATTTGACAACTCAATTATCAAATTGAATACACCTAACTGGCCCCATTTTGTTCCTGCCGACATCAAATACATTTTGCAATCAACTTTTGCCTCAAATAAAATCCTCAACTATTTCATGAAATGTGAATAAAAAATTTCCATCATCAACAGTCGTTCGATCGAAGGATCCAGGTTTGACAAAGAAACGATGACATGAAGGCCAACGCCCAAAGCTGTAGGTTTCGCACTACAACATCAACCCGAAGTCCAACGTCCGATGTCCATAAGTTTGACAGAATCTAACTTCGCCACAAATCACAACAAAACATTTTTAAAATTTTCATCATCGACGTGCGTCCAAGGAGCCTCGAAAATTTTTATTTTCTCACTACCCAACTTCACCAAAAAAATTCCCAACACTATTTTTTTTCTTTTTCTTTTTCTTTTTATGAAAACCCCACGTACACCCACTATACATGGAGATCTATCACCTCCCTTTTTTCTTTGAAATTAAACTTTTGGCGTGCTAAAGCGAAGAAACAAATTCCCTGATCGGAGTTGGATTGCTCGGGTTACGACTGAGCCGTGTCTGCACGAAGGGCACGCAACACCTGCGCTCACCCTCGCGCTACCCGTCCTAGTCGTGAGCCCCAAGCCACGAGCCACCTCGACGTCTCGCGACTCAACCTCCTCGACCTCGACCATTACACACTGCGTACACACCACCAACACCCCTGCAACGCACGACCCATCTTTACAACCACAACAAAGAAATTATTTAAACATATACACACTTTCACGTACACACAAACACACACACACACACACACACACACAGATATATATATATAGCCAAGTCTTGGCCGAGTGTTCACAATGAAACTCTATGTATAAG
>NW_027361052.1:0-1991 GCF_012295235.1 Primulina huaijiensis
TTTTCGAGGTTAATCTGGTTCGTTTGTTTTGTTCTGGATCAACGGTTTAGATTCGTTCCCACCGCCTATATATATTAGGCCTCCTGTTTTCGAAAAAACACTTTCAAATTTAAAGCTTCGGCGAAGCCCTTGCGAATTTTCTCCCTGAAGCTCCTCCGCGCAAAATCACCTAGCTCCAACGATCCTCGACCATCCTCCTCCTAAAAACTCGTAAGTTTCTCCTTCGTAATATGTCTAATTCTACTTCCTCTACCTCTGGAGCTAATGTGCGGGGCTCTCCTAGTGATGAATCCACCGCATTGCGCTCTGACTCCCCTCCGTCTCCCCCTCGCCGTTCTATCACTCAACCTTCTAAAAAACAAAAAACCCTTCTAACCAAACCCTCCTCTTCAAAACCCTCCTCCTCGGGCACTTCCCGAGCCCCAGGAAAGGACAAGGGTAAAGGAAAAGCTCGGGTTTTTGACCGCCCTTCTTCTGAGGCCCCGGGAGTTCCTTGGTTCTCCTCACTGAGCAGCACTTTGCGCTCGGGGGCGGACGAGGAACTCCGTACCCTAGGAGTTATTCCCTCTTCCTTACCTATTATTCTACTCGGCCCCTCTGATCGGACAGATAGCCCTCCTCCTGGGTATACTACTTTTTTCCGGGACCAAATCAAGAATGGTCTTCGCTTCCCCATCTCTTCTTTTTACATCGAGGTCGCCAAATTCTTTGGGGTGCCTGTCAATCAATTTCATCCCAACTCTTTTCGGATTATGGCCTCGGCCTTTGTCCTTTTTCGTATGTATAACCTTGTTATTAACCCCCTTATTCTTCAGTACTACTTTACCTGTAGGCTAGGTGATAATGCCTTTTCCCTTTCTGCCCGGTTTAACGCCCGGTTCCTGGATGACATTCCTTCTTCCTAGAAAGGATGGAAAGGAAGATACTTTTTTATACAACTCTCATCCTCTCTCTCCTGTCTAACAGGGTTTCTTCCCTTCCTTCCTCCCCAGCCTGCCCTTCCCCGAGCTTACAAATTCGAGGAATTTTACACCCGAAGCCAAGACTTGGTGGAGGGTCAAATATTCTCTTTCTCCTCCCTTATTTCTCAGGAGCACTTGATCACTTATGGGTTGAGCGTCCTGGCTGAAGACCCGATAGATCGGGCAATTGACGAGGTGGCTGGCTCGGACCCTCAACCCGGTAACTTTCTAATTCATGTCTTCTTAGTTTGTTATTCATCCGTCTTTTATAATCTCTACTATTCCTCTCTCTTATTGCGCATATTCCTCCAAAATGCATGAGGCTTTTCTCCAGAAATGGGAAAAGGAAAGGGTTGCCAAAGAGAAGAAATTGGCAGCCCGGAAGGCTGCCCGTGAGAAGAAACAGGCTGAGGCAGAAGTAGCGCGACAAGCTGAGCTGAACCGGGTGGAAACCCAGCAAGAAGAGTTGACCCGGGATTTATCCCCAGAAGACCCCGAAGACCACATTCCCCTCGTCCGGAGGAAACGAAAGGCTGTCACAAGCCCGGAGCGGATTCTGGGTGAATCTAACTGGGAAGGAGGGCAGAGCTCGTCAACCACTCCTCCCCAGCGCCAACCTACAGAGGAGCCTCCCCAAGAGCCTCTTCTGACCGATCAACCCACCTGGCCCAACATCTTCCTGAAGGGAGCTTCTTCAACAGGTATTCGGCGCTTAAAGCTTATGCTCACTCCTGAAGAAGAGGCCTTTTTGAAGAATTTTGGGCCTGGTGCTCGGTTCCTTGAGGGATCTAACCGATTACTATCTGTAAGTCTTTTCTTTATTCTTTTTTCCTTCATTTATCCTTTCTTTTACTAACTTGCTTCGTACAGGCTGCCCAAATGATGATCTCGGCCTTCGAGGAAGTGGCGGCAGTGGCTACCAAGAAAGGCCAACAAACCCGGGCTGCTCAAGAAATCCAAGATCAACTGCACGGAGAGGTTGCTCGGGCTAAAAGCCTTCACGAAGAGGAAATTGCCATCCTAAAAGCT
>NW_027361053.1:0-293 GCF_012295235.1 Primulina huaijiensis
CATTAACGATGCCATCTTCAAAAAACTCAGCAAAGACTTTCAAGATATCATCTTTAATAGTATCCCAGCTTTTTTGAAAGAAAGCTAATGTAAACCCATCCGGTCCCGGAGCCTTGTTACCATCACAATGATGAACTGCACGACTGATCTCCTCCTCGGAGAATGGCTCTTCCAACTTAGCAGCCTCCGTGGAATCTAACGGCATCCACTCCAGACCCTCTAAACTCGGATCATCTCCTTCAGATTTCCTGTACAATATTTTGTAATAATCGATGATTGCCTTCTCAATCTCT
>NW_027361054.1:0-467 GCF_012295235.1 Primulina huaijiensis
AAGAGGGGCTCAAAAAGAGAACACGCCCGATTACCCCGAAATAAAAGAACGCCGAGGTACTTGATCGGCAGATGACCCTCCGCAAATCCAGTGATGCGCAAAAGTCTAGAGCGAAGGCGCTCAGAGCATCGCGGAGGTAAAATCAGAGAATTCTTGACAGAATTCACCAGCTGTCCCGAACAGTTCTCATAGTGATGCAGGAAATCTAAAAGACGCTGCATCCCACGAGACCCACCATTGGCAAAAATAATGATATCATCAGCATAGGCCAGGTGAGAAATCAAAAGACCACAACTAGAACGGTACCTAATATCAGGATGACGCAAGTAGAGTCTATCAAGGCCACGCGAAAGATACTCCGCCCCTAAGATGAAGAGAAGGGGGGACAATGGGTCTCCCTGCCTGAGGCCCCTGGTAGAACAGAAGAACCCCGAAAGAGAACCATTGATATTAACGGAGAAATGACA
>NW_027361055.1:0-205 GCF_012295235.1 Primulina huaijiensis
TCTTGGCCTAAAAAGAGTAATCTTTCTCGATAAAGTCGGTTGATTTGGGTTAAATTGCATCCCTTAAGAACCGTACGTGCACCTTTTGATGCATGCGGGTCAAAGAAGATTGCGAAAAAAAAAGAATCAATGTCTAGATTCCAGTCCTGTTTATTTTTGACTATTCTTTTTTTTTGATAGCAGGTTTTTTCTAACTTCTAACGAA
>NW_027361056.1:0-518 GCF_012295235.1 Primulina huaijiensis
AAGCTCGCCCAAAGAGAGGAGCCCTGGCGAAATCGGAACCATAATGTGATAGAAAAACATTCCACAAGATCTTTCAATCTGCGGAATCCAAGCCCCCCCTCAAGCACAGGGAGGCAAGCCCGGGACCACCGGGCCCAATGCCACTTCCTTTCCAAAGGTCGCGACCCCCAGAGAAAAGCATTGAAGGCCAGCTCAAGCTTCTCCATGACAGCCAGAGGTGGCTGAACCACCTGAAACAGATACATCGGCATGGAGAGGAGCACGCTACGTATCAGGGTCATACGGCTACCCGGGGATAGAGTCCGAGTCTCCCAACCCTCTAATTTCCGACGAACAGACTGCAGGAGGGGCGCAAAAAGGGAGCATTTCCGATTACCCCGATAAAGAGGAACTCCGAGGTACTTGATAGGCAAATGACCCTCAGCGAACCCGGTGATACGCAAAAGCCGGGAGCGGAGACGCCCAGAACACCGCGGGGCCAAAATCAAAGAACTCTTGGCAGCATTCACACGCTGCCC
>NW_027361057.1:0-1267 GCF_012295235.1 Primulina huaijiensis
GAACTCACTCCCATGCATCACGAACCCTTCGGCACTTTGCTCCCTACACGTAAGCTCTCCTTGATTGCTCATAAGCCCATTCAATGCTTCTTTGGACCTTTTCAGACGTCCTCTCGTGATTGGTCCCTCTGGCAACTCTAAAGGCTCCCATGCTTTCCTTGGGGCTTGACCAACCGTGTTCGCATCATCCTCCCCTTCTTGAAAAGGATTTGTCCTTAAATCTTGTTCATCACCTACATCAAACAAAAACAAATCACTAACATTAAAAGTAGAACTGACGTTATACTCACATGGCAGGTCGAGTTTGTAGGCGTTGTTATTGATCCTCTCGAGGACTTGAAATGTCCATCACCCCTAGGTAGTAGCTTCGAACGCCGCTTCTCGAGAAACCTTTCCTTCTGCAAGTGCAACCACACCCAATCACCCTTCTCAAACACCACCTTTTTCTTCCCCTTGTTGGCTTTTTTGGCATATTGCTCATTCTTCTTCTCATTGTTGGCTTTGGCTTTTTCGTGCAAACCCCTAACAAATTCAGCCTTCTTTTTTCCATCCATGTTTAAACTTTCACTCACAGATAAAGACATCAAATCCAAAGGAGTCAAAGGATTAAACCCTAGACAATCTCAAATGGCAAATAATTTGTAGTAGAATGCACACTGCGATTATAAGCAAACTCAACAAAAGGCAAACAATCTTCCCAATTCTTTAAGTTCTTCTTAAGTATAGCACGCAAAAGTGTTTCTAAAGTTCTATTGACAACTTCAGTTTGTCCATCCATTTGAGGATAACAAGTAGTAGAAAAGAACAATTTTGTGCGAAGTTTAGCCCACGAAGTTTTCAAAAAATAACTCAAAAATTTAACGTCACGATAAGACACTATAGTCCTAGGCATGCCATGCAACCTAACGACTTATCTAAAGAACAGATCCGCAATGTTAGAAGCATCATCAGTTTTATGACAAGCTATAAAATGTGCCATCTTCGAAAATCTATCAACAACAACAAATATTGAATCCCTCCCCTTCTTAGTCCTTGGCAACCCCAAAATAAAATCTATAGAAATGTCAATCCAAGGCTCACTAGGAACAGGAAGTGATGTTGCAATCCCTTTGGTTGTGTCCCATTAAGCTTTCCTACAAGTTATGCACTTTTCACAAACACGCTCAGCATCACGTTTCATATGTGGCCAATAGAAATATTCATGCAATGCACTTAAAGTCTTAGCCACACCAAAATGCCCCATTAAACCACCCCCATGCGCCTCCCT
>NW_027361057.1:1683-2853 GCF_012295235.1 Primulina huaijiensis
AAAATCAGGTTAAACTAGTAAAGGAGCATTAATTAATTTCTTCTTAATGAGATTAAAAGACTTCTCTTGCTCCTCGCCCCAATGGAATGGAATGTTCTTCTTGATTACCGCCGTCATCGGTGCTGCAAGTGTGTTAAAATCCTTTACAAACCTCCTATAGAAGCTTGTAAGACCATGAAAGCTTCGAACTTCACCAACTGTAGTAGGCGTTGGCCGATCTCGAATGGCACTTACCTTGTCTTCATCCACTTGTATACCCTGTGTGCTTACCACAAAACCTAGAAAGACAAGTTTGCTTGTACAAAAATCACATTTCTTTAAGTTAGCATACGAATTTTCAGCCCTTAGTGTGATTAGCACAAGTCTCAAGTGATTAACATGCTCATCCAGGTTTTTGCTATACACTAGGATATCATCATAGTAAACCACAACAAATTTTCCTATGTATGTACGCAAGACATGGTTCATTAACCTCATAAAGGTGCTAGGAGCGCTAGTTAAGCCAAAAGGCATGACCATCCACTCATATAACCTGCATTTGATTTTAAAAGCAATTTTCCACTCACGACCTTCCCTCATCCTAATTTGGTGATAACCACTCTTCAAATCAATTTTGCTAAAGATACAAGCACCATGCAATTCATCTAACATATCGTCTAGTCTAGATATGGGATGCCTATACTTAATGGTTATGTTATTGATTGCCCTACAATCTACACACATAATCCATTAGCCATCTTTCTTACTAACTAGTAATAGAGGTATAGCACAAGGTGACATGGACTCACACACAAAACCTATGTCTGACAACTCACTTACCTGTCATTGAAGCTCCTTAGTCTCCTCCGGATTGTTCCTACAAGCTGGGCGATTCGGCAATTCACTCCCGGGTACCAAATCTGTGGAGACCCGGGCTCTAACTCAATTCTTTTTGGGATTAATTGGATCTTTGTTAGAAAATGTGGGTCAAAATTTTACTTTTAATATACTGCACATACATAAGATTTATTGCATTTCATTACAAGCAAATACATGTCTTGTTTCATTCATACAATCAAACTTGTATTTAAAAGTATTAATACATGTCTAATACAACCACTAGTTATTCTGCTACGCCCGTGATCTCCAAGCTATCATCTCTCACTCATCCTCGTCTCGACCCTGATCCTG
>NW_027361058.1:0-442 GCF_012295235.1 Primulina huaijiensis
TGCAAAACATCAAGCTCAACGCAAATGCGAGCAAAAGAACCACGAAAACCATCCGCTGTAATCTCATCCACCATAACAGGGGTCCCTAAAAGCTTACCGATCGGGAAAAGACACTGCTTGTCATATAAATGCAGAGGTAAATCACGAATCCGAACCCAAATCGGAGTAATCGAAGACTCAGACTCAAACTTAAACTCCGGCGTCCATTTGAAAAAACGAATCGAAACTGTCCCAATAGAAACCAACTTCTGAGACCATAATTTCAGATAATCTCCCTCAACAGAAAAAATAATAACCAAAAAGCCCCGAGGAAGAAATTTAACAGTAAACGAGCCCGTGAAACCATAATGAGAAAAAGCAGCCAGGATAGCACTATTTGGTGTAACACCCCGATTCTCTGTAACGCGGCCAATCAACGTAAATTTAAAAGGCGCTGACAGGG
>NW_027361059.1:0-3220 GCF_012295235.1 Primulina huaijiensis
GTAGCTCGTTCGAATTATTTTATCGATCCTAAATGAGTACAAAACCCATTTTTTCTAACAATCCCCCACATGAATGAAAATTAATGCATGTGACTATGCTGACTCGACAAATAGCGTTCTAGCGAAATATTATTGCATCAGGATAGGTAGCTTTTGGCTTTTAACCTTCCTTAGTAAGATATAATCGGATTTACTTGGCAATTAGTGGACGAGATGCCTTGAATTATTCGCCGTTTTGTGTAAACCAAGACAATTATATTCACACAATAACATTTCTAACATTTCATTATGTTCTCATTGTTGGGTCCATTTCGGCCATGGACACCCCTTGGTTTCGCGAGTGCTTTTCATAATTGAAGCGGCCACACTTCGCACTTACGCCGGTAATCCCACTATACTCCAACATACGTATTAGTATATCTTAGGAATCGTTAAAGGTAAAACCTAGCCTCATACCCCTTTGTGGGCAACACCTCTTATCATAGGAATAGGTAGGAGATTTCTCCAGGTGTTTCTACAAATCTCGTAATTTAGTTGTCCTTTTTGAACCTAGATCTTGGGATCTCCAGTCAACTAGGTTGGGTATCCACTACAAGATTTAATTTTGGGGTTTTAATCCCATTCCTCTTGATAGACAATTCATTTGATCTCTCGGTATACCTTTTGTAAGTGGATCCGCTAGATTATCCTTTGATTTTACATAATCAATGGAGATAATGCCATTAGAGATCAATTGTCGTATGATATTATGTCTACGACGGATGTGTCGAGACTTACCATTATATATAGTGTTTTGTGCCCTTCCAATTGCTGATTGACTATCACAATGAATTATTATTGAGGACACTGGCTTATTCCAACAAGGGATTTCTTCTAAGAAATTTCGAAGCCACTCGGCTTCTTCTCCAGCTTTGTCTAAAGCTATAAATTCCGATTTCATTGTGGATCGAGCGATGCAAGTTTGCTTAGAAGACTTCCATGATATAGCCCCACCACCAATGGTAAATATGTAACCACTTGTGGATTTTGAATAATTTGTGTCAGATATCCAATTTGCGTCACTATAACCTTCTAGGACCTCGTGATAGGATCGATTAACGTATCAAGAGTGTTTAGAAGGGGGGGTTGAATAAACACTCACAATTAAAATGAATCTTTTCGAATTTTGAATTCAGTTTGGTGACAAACTGATTCTCGGAATCTTGTTGGTCAATGACAATCAGTTAAACTAAGAGTAGTACACAAGGATTGTTTCTGGATGTTCGGAGATATCAATCACTCCTACGTCACCCCTTCTATCTCAAGGATAGGATTTCCACTAAAAGACTTTAATCGAATACAAGACTTGTACTGACCCACTTCAGTTTGAACTTAACACTGCCAAAACTGAAACTCTTAGCATACAATAGTTTTTATCAGTTCGTGACTGATCTTAGCACAACTGATATATTCTTGATTGAATTACAAAGTGCTAACAAGCTCAAAGTGTAGCTTTAGATGCTACTGATATGTCTGATATACGTGAGCTGTGAATTGTGATTTCAGCAGCGTAACATCAAGCTTCAATAATGCGTTGATAGTTCTTCTTCTCAGCTGCTTTGTTCACTTATTTATATGTTTCCTTTCCAACGGTAACTTGAGATGAATTTCAATCTTTGTATCCGTTGATTTTTTACTTGATTATTATTTGGATATTGTTTCCTTCATTTATTGTGATGCGGCGTTTTAACTGCTTTCGCCGAAATGCGTTGTTCTAAGATGTATTGATTTAAGTGCGGCGTTGCAATCTTCTATGTCTCTTTGTCGGTTGATCGTTCTTTCCCGAGACATGTTCAGTTGAAGGGTGCTTTAGCATAAATCAGTTTCCAATTGATCAGTTAGCTGATTTCAGTTATTAAGTACAGTTGTTGAATGTACTTGCGCGTATCAGTTGGTTGATCAGTTTGTAAAACTCCAGAATCCAGAATTTGGTTTTCAACAATTTCTCCCTTTATGGTCTTTGACAAAACTCAGCAAATAATAATAACTGAATTCTTTTATAGATAAAATAAGAGATTGATCATCTGAATCATATATGTAGATAAAATAAGATATTGATCAACTGAATCATGTATGTAGATAAAATAGGAGATTGATCAACTGAATCATGTACTTCATGAGTACAGAAATGGCTACTTCTGAAAAGAGGATTTCTTCTGCTGTTCTAGCATTTCTTTGATTTCTTCCCCCTTTTTGTCAAACAGAGCCACCTTCTCAGATAGTCTTCGAACGTCAATGGAAAGAATTTTGACATCTGAGGAGATAATTGAGGCGGTAGATTGGAAAAGAGTCTGCATCAAATCTAGTTTATTTGAAACAGAAGATTCTAGTCGCTCAACTCTTTGACTGATGACATCCTGAGTTGTGTAGAGACTTTGAGCTAGACCTTTGTTATTCTTCAACTCAAGCACAGTTCGAGTAAGAGACTCCATGTTTGCTTGAATAGCTTTCAGTTTTGCTGAATCAAAATGAGTTGAAGAATCCAATTTGACAATATGAGATAATTGTGTGGATTGAATTTTCTTTATTTCAGTAATCATCTGCTGCATATTGTGCTGCATGTTCTGAATTTCTTCAAGGACTAAATCCATGTCGAAGGAAGGAGGAGGAGAGGCTTGTTCAGACGTCCCTGGTTCTTGTTCTCTGGAAGGTTGATCAAATATCACCAAAGTTCTTTCAGATACCTCTGGAACCTCTTGTGTAAGCTCAGGCGCATCCTCCATTTGTACTTCTTGTTGGACTTGAAGGGAAGAAGGTAGAATAAGAGCAGTAGAAGGGCTATCTGGCTGAGTCAGTTGTGTTTCAGTCGATGGATCAGTGACTGATTGTTCTGGCTGTTGGTTAACTGAGTCTTTCTGCGGAGAATCAGGCAACTGAGTTTCCTCAGTGACATCATTGACTTCAGTCCGCTCATCATGTGATTAAATGAGCACATCAGTTCGAACCTCTTGTTCAGCAGATACAAGGAAAGGAGATGTAACAAGTGCTTGATCAGTTGAGATATCAACTGATTCTGTTGAAGCTGCATTGGTTGGGAGTTCTTTCACTACTAGCTGAATGATCTCATCAACATTTGCAAGTGTCAAGTCAGCTTCTGAATATATTTGATGATCAGCAGCAGTAGGTTGAGGCACATTCTGAACTGGCTCGTCAGTTGTAGCAGCTTGTTCAGGAGATGGTT
>NW_027361059.1:3322-5520 GCF_012295235.1 Primulina huaijiensis
TTGACCACTCTCAGAACAGTTGTCTCCAATTTGATAAATGTGTTCAGCTTGGACTTCTTCTTCAGCTGCTTGGCAAAAGTATGTGTTCTAAACTTCGTCCAAGCTTCAAAAATGTTCATTTTTGATGCAGCAAAGGCATTGACCTGTTCCCATATGAGGTCAATATGAGTTTGAATAGCATTTGAGGGCCTTGGTTCTTTGATCATCTTGCCCTTTCCTTTCTCATCAGTAAGAATATGTGGAATGTTTAGTCCAGAGTGAGTAGAGTCCACTCTTTCCTAAATAACAATTCCCTTAGATCGAGCAGGAGCAATAATTGAAGGTCGTTTGATTTGAGTCAAAGGAGCTGAAGCTTTTGCTGATTTTTTCTCCTTATCAGCAGGAATTGCTGTCAAGAGAACAGCCTGAATAGGCTGTTGAGTATCTGATGCCTTTGGTTTCTCAGGAACAGCTGTCAGCGAAGCCACTGGCTTTGTTTTCTGAGTCCTTTGCTTCTTGGTGATCAGCTGAAAAGGTGTTTCCTCAGAATCTGATCCACTGACAATCAGTTTCCTCTTGGTAGATTTCAGTTGGGCCTGAGACCTAACCCAATCTCTTTCTTGATCTTCACGAATTGATCAGGAGACAGTTCTAGTTTTGTTTTTGGTGGCAATATGCTCTTGGCAAAGAATACCTTAAACTTGGATAGCTTTTCAGCATTGTCAGCCACTAAACCTTTTGTTTTCAGTAGATAACTGATTTGAACTGCATAACCTCTGGACTGCTTGGTAGATTGAAGCATATTTCGCAAAATACTGAAAATAATATGCCTCCAATTCATTTTCTTCTCTGCCATTATCACGGTCATGGCTTGAAATTTTTCAAGAGTAAGGGCTGCAAATGAACCAGCCTTAGCCAGAATGCCCTTGGCAACAATATCAGCCAGCAATTGAATTTCTGGCTTCAGTTCTTTCTTAGGATCAGAGACTTTGATTTTCCGTCCATCAGCAGATAACAGAGATTGTATTTCTTCAATATCAGCAGTTTGTACCTCAGAGAAGCTGATAATTCCTTCAGTTGGTAGAGAGAAGATTTCCCCGAAAGTTTCTTCAGATATGATCATTAGCTGATTATTGATAGTAATAGAGATATTTTCATCAATAGTAACAAAACCCTTTGTATAGAAATCATTGATTTCCTTTGGGTAGATGGTTTGTGAAGATTGCCCTAGAAACGTCTTCAGCCCAGCTGATTCTAGTTTCAGAAAAACATTCTTCACCTCAACCTCAGTTACTGATAAAACTGAATTGAAATCAATGGCCATAGCATTTAGAACGTGCGCGGGGATTTGGTTTGTCATTTCAGATAATGAAGAAACCTGTAATTTTCAAGAAATAAGCTTTGAGAAGGTATTTGCTCTGAGAAAATCTTTGTGCGTGTAAAAGAGAGAACTGAATCGAGGCAGGGAAAAATACACATGTGTGTGACTGTTCAAATTTTTGGACACGTGTCCGCCTATTTTTTTTTAAGTAAAAACGTGTGTACGTGTGCAAGAGTCGTGTATATAAGTTTAATGGCCCAAGTGGGTCAACGTAGTAAAATTCTATTATTTATAATATCAGTCACATCACTTTGATTTATGATATAATCATTCTTAATTAGTTAACGTATGTGAGAAGATTTGTAAAATAACCAACTGAACGATTAGTTGTGAAACTGATCCGTTTCAGTTGAAAATTTATAAACAATTGTCTTCTCAGTTAACCTCTTAAAAACTAATATTCCCCCTTAATGGGTGCGCAAAATAATTAAAAATGACGATAAAAATAAATTTAAAGTTTAAGGAATTTATTGTTTGCTGGAACGTACACGGCCCTTCACCTTCCATAACTCTCGGCTATAAATAGAAGTAACACAGTTAGTTTCAGTCATATTAGTGAAATATTTAAGATAAAAGAAATGGCTGGTGCGAGTAGCTCGAGTGCTTCGCCGTTTTCTCTGGAGACCAGGAAGGCTGTGATATAAGATGAAGTCTTCTATGAGAATCTTCAGTACTGGGAGAAGTTACAAGAACTTGAGTTCTTGTATAACACTGGAGAGGCTACCACTCCTGAATGGGTGGCAGAGCTGAGGAAGGTGCGGGAGCACTTGCACATAACTGAGTGGATTGACGACTTTAAGGATGGTCATAGTCATCAGCTGATGCTCCAGAAGGAATT
>NW_027361060.1:0-514 GCF_012295235.1 Primulina huaijiensis
TAAAATTCCAACATGTTGGCCGAAACTAGATGGTGCAGAATTATTTTGTTTTGGCTTGGTATTGTTGTGGATTATGAGTTGTTGATGTTAGTTGATTAATATTTGAGTTGATGGGTATCGAGAAACTATGTCGTTATGCCGTCGAAATGTATCGAGAATTATTACTGATTTGTATATGTGATGGAATTGAGTTGAAGATTGATAGAATGCATCTCCACATTGTTATTTCAGATTTGATATTGACAGATTTGTGATCGAGACCTCGACTACGACAAAGATTATACGACAAGAAGGTATAATTCAATGTTGATTCGGGAAGATACAACTCAAGCGAGATTCGACTTGAGTTTCCCTAAATCACATACTAGATGATTATTATCTTGTTATGATTTATTTATTGATTTATCTTAAAGCATTGAGATAGGAGAGTCCTTGGTAGATTAGCCAAGCCGGATGTTCGGTTGTGTCAATGGGCGTAGGAGAAGATTCACTCCTATTGTAGACATTCGATACA
>NW_027361061.1:0-340 GCF_012295235.1 Primulina huaijiensis
GCGAGCTTCCTTTTTCGGAAGTATTGCCAGCTGACTGCTCCTGCGGGTGTTCCCGCCCGTGGTTCTATATCCCCCATTTGGCGTCGTCTCCTTAGGATTCGCCCTCGTGCGGAGCCTGGCATTCGCTGGCGCGTTGGTCTTGGAGATGTATCCTTTTGGGATGACACTTGGTTTGGGGACGTTCCTTTGTCCTCCCGGTGTGTGGTTCGTGGGGGCCGTGCTGTCCGGGTTTCTCATTTTTTGTCTGAGGGGTCCTGGGATTTTGATCGCCTTTGTACGGTAGTTGCTCCTTCGATTGCCGAGGAGATTGTTTTGATTCCTGTTCTTTTGGGAGAGCCTG
>NW_027361062.1:0-581 GCF_012295235.1 Primulina huaijiensis
GTTCGACATTGACTTATACCTTTCTTTCGTAGTCTCGGTCTGAAGTAATATAAGTGCTGAACTCAAGACTGTCTCTGTAAATCTGAAATGACATATCGAGAATAATAATATCACCATTCCATTCCCAATTCAATATTGAATCCGATTACTCTGAATTTAATGCAAATCAACGGCATAACGGCACAATCCCGATATCCCCGTCAATACAATAGCAACATATATCAATTACAAACCATAACCCATATCCGTTACAATCTGTAATCAATCCATAATCCAAATCTGTTCAATTTCAATCGATAAAATTAGAAAATCATAACAATTCCAAAATCAACTTGTTCTTCGATCTGACTTCGATTCTACGATGTCTAGTATTCCCAGAACACATACTAATGATCAAATTATAATTCTCCCAATACATAAATTTCAAAACATATCAGAAAGTAATGAAACTTACGTCCTTGTGTAGTAGGTGACGAGAGGAGCACAGAACTGTGTTCGGATTTAAATTCTGCTAAACGGATCTTGCACAATAAATTTCTAGGCTTTGAGGAAAATTTGAGAGAATAGCTATGGAATTCGTT
>NW_027361062.1:5151-26449 GCF_012295235.1 Primulina huaijiensis
ATATATATATATATATATATATATTCATTAATAGATGTAAGTATATTATATTAGTACATCGAGACATATGCGTTCTGTGTCTATATTAGATTTTTTAGTGATAAATTTTGATAAGTACCTTATATAGTTTTTGATAAATAATTATTTTTGTAAATAAAATTTGCATCAAAGAAATGATAAATTAATTAAAAAAAATAACATAAATTTGAAACTTGAAAATGATTTCACCAAAATTAATTTTGTAAAAGTGTATATCATTATATATAGTATAGATATATAAGTAGTACATTTAAATATTATTTTTAATATGTAATAAATATTAAAATAATATAAATAATTTAGATTTATAATATTTCCTTGTATTATATTACATGTAAAATTTGAAATATCAAAGACGTGGCATTGTTGAGTTAACCCAGTCAAGAATCTTTTTTACTTCTCACCACTTGAGATTGCATCACAGCTATCCTTACATTATCCATTATCAATACAAATATAGTTGGTTACGTTGACCTCTTTTTTTATTTAAATAAATATAAAATAATTTTTTTGAATAAGTAACATATATTTATTTTTTGATATTTGATTTAAATAATCGATTTCTACGTTTTCCAAGATATATTTCCTGTCCAAAGGTTTGTGGGCACGAGACTTACCATTTGGTGGTCCATATGACGTAATATATAATTCAAAGAATCAAATTCCCTCGCAAAAATAATTTCAAGAAACATATAAAATCCAACTAGTTTCGGATTTTCTTGTCTGTTACCTATAAAAAGAACCATGGAATACACAACAGAGGATATCTGTTGTAGCTTGAATTCAAGAATGGAAACAGTAGTTCATCACAGTATCTAAATTATCAGCCATTGTTTTAGCCTTTTCTTGCTGCATCAATGGAAGGTGGCGACATTTTTCGAGTCAGCAGCGCTCGTATAAGCAGTTCAAACATATGGAGGAACACTGGATTAGAAGTTTTTTCGAGATCTTCGCTTGAAGCAGATGACGAAGAAGCATTGAAATGGGCTGCAATAGAGAAACTTCCGACGTATCTTCGGATACGAAGAGGAATTCTTCAAGAAGAGGAAGGCCAATCAAGAGAAATCGATATCAAGAATCTTGGATTAGTAGAAAGGAAGAATCTTGTCGAAAGGCTATTGAAGATAGTAGAGGAAGGGAACGAGAAGTTCTTGTTGAAGCTCAAAGAACGAATCGATAGGTGATCAGGAAGTAAAAATCATTACTTGTTTCTTTCTTTTCTTCTGATTCAGCTGATTTTGATAATTTGTATTGATTCAGAGTTGGTCTTGATCTTCCCACCATTGAAGTCCGGTTCGAGCATTTGAGCATCGATGCAGAAGCTTATGTTGGCAGTAGAGCTTTGCCTACTGTATTCAACTTCACTGTCAACATCTTAGAGGTCAATTCAGCTCTAACTTGATGCGTATCAGCTTTGTCTATTGCACTTGATTGAATTTTTTCTCTATTTCTGTAAAGGGATTCTTGAGCTATCTTCGTATTCTGCCAAGCCGAAAAAAACCATTGCCTATACTTCATGATGTTAGTGGCATCATCAAACCAGGAAGGTGAGTAAATGATTCTTGGAAATTTTGTCAGCTTCCAATTTCCAACATACAAGTTTGCAACGCTAAGTTCTTCCTGTCATCTCAGTATCATGAATCCCATCTGCGATTCGTATCATTATAGATTTGATTGATTGTGTTATGCAGAATGACACTGCTTTTAGGGCCACCAAATTCTGGCAAGACCACATTGCTGCTAGCTTTGGCTGGAAAACTTGATCCGGAGTTAAAAGTAAAGAAAATGATGTTGAATTTGGGAGGATAAAGAATTAATTTTCATCTCTAAGTACCTAAAATTCTTGCTGAATTCACAGGCATCGGGAAAAGTAACGTACAATGGTAGTGAAATGACAGAGTTTGTGCCACAAAGAACATCTGCTTACATTAGCCAATATGATCTGCACATAGGTGAATTGACAGTTCGAGAAACACTGGCTTTTTCAGCAAGATGTCAAGGAGTTGGAGCGCGTTATGGTATGTTAAACTACCATATGTACTCCGGAACTGGATGATTTATCTCGGAAGATTAGGATGACCGAATTATTTTGTCTGGAACTTGCAGAAATGCTAGCAGAATTGTCAAGAAGAGAGAAGGAGGCAAACATTAAACCAGATCCTGATATTGATATTTTCATGAAGGTTATATAACTTCGTAGAAAAATTAGAAAATTTATATTTCTAGTCCGTGACAACAGAATTTACCAGGTTTTTTAATCGTTTTATATTCAGGCTTCATCTATTGAAGGGCAGGAAGCAAGCGTAGTGACAGATTACATCCTTAAGGTAACAACTTGAAATTCAAGTACCTTCGGCAAGAACGATGCCTTTGAATAATGACTCCCTTTTGCAGATACTGGGGCTTGAGATATGCGCGGATACTTTGGTTGGAGATGAAATGGTTAGAGGGATTTCGGGAGGACAACGAAAGAGACTGACAACAGGTAAAGCCAGTTATATGAAGTTTTAAGAATCTTGTAGCGCAATTTTAGTGAATTCACGTGTTTCATAAACATGTAATTCAGGAGAGATGATGGTTGGACCAGCAAGAGCGTTGTTTATGGATGAGATATCGACAGGTTTAGACAGTTCAACTACGTACCAGATCGTGGATTCGATAAGGCAATCCATCCATATTCTACAAGGAACTGCTTTGATCTCACTCCTTCAGCCTGCACCAGAAACTTATGACTTATTTGATGACATAATTCTCCTATCAGACGGGCATATAGTGTATCAAGGGCCACGAGAAAACATATTAGAATTCTTCGAACATATGGGATTCAGATGTCCTGAAAGAAAAGGGGTAGCAGATTTCTTGCAAGAAGTATATCTCTTATCTACTTTCTTCATTCCTCATGCTTATCTATATATAACCAATATTCTTGAAAAAATGGGTACATTTTTTACGTCATAGGTGACATCAAAGAAAGATCAAGAGCAGTACCGGATACATAAAAACGAGCCTTATATTTACATTTCTGATAAAGAATTTTCCGAAGCGTTTCAGTCATTTCATGTCGGTAGGAAGCTAGGAGACGAGCTTGCTGTTCCTTTCGATAAAGAGAAAAGCCATCCTGCTGCCTTAACCACTGCTAAATACGGCGTTAGCAAGAAAGAGGTGCTGAAAGCTTGTGTATCTCGAGAATTCCTTCTTATGAAAAGAAATTCTTTCGTCTACATATTCAAGATGACTCAAGTAAGATTGTTAAGCCTTTAACTTTTTTCAAGCGTTTATTTTCAATATAACAATATATAACGAGTTATTTACTCCATGTTTGCAGCTTATTCTCATGGCTTTGATATCCATGACAGTATTTCTACGAACTGAAATGCATAAGAACACAAAAACAGACGGTGGAGTCTACATGGGAGCTCTCTTTTTCGCACTGATCATGATTATGTTCAATGGATTCTCGGAACTTGCTCTCAGTATATTGAAACTTCCTGTATTTTATAAGCAACGGGACCTTCTTTTTTTCCCCGCTTGGGCATACTCTCTGCCATCATGGATCCTTAAAATTCCTGTCACATTAGTTGAGGTTATCATTTGGGTTGTTATAACTTATCATGCCACAGGATATGATTATGACGTGGGAAGGTAAAAACAGTTGTCAGTTTACCATGAAAAAAGGAGACGTTTTTCTTGTATCATCTCAATGATTCTCGCAAATGACAGGTTTTTCAAACACTTGCTTCTGCTCATATGTGTCAACCAGATGGCTTCTGCGCTCTTTCGTTTCGTGGGGGCATTAGGAAGAAACATTATCGTTGCAAACACATTCGGATCATGTGCATTAATCACAGTTCTTGTCTTAGGAGGATTCATTTTATCCAGAGGTAGGTACAAAAATGGGGTCTTTTCAAGAATCCAACATATTACTTGTTATAACGAATATTTCACAAGAGACTATACTTTTCTATCAGATGATATCAAGAAATGGTGGATATGGGGATACTGGACCTCGCCTCTGATGTATGGACAAAATGCCATAGCGGTGAACGAATTTCTTGGAAAGAGTTGGAGACATGTGAGAATCTTTCATGTCATGTGGCGCTTAAGGAGGGTTCAAGAAGATTAACTTGGTAAAAACTTAACCAATGATGACAATTTGTACTGCAGGTTCCTGATGGCTCAACAGAATCAGTTGGCATATCAGTCCTGAAGTCTAGAGGGATTTTTCCAGAAGCACGATGGTACTGGATAGGTGTGGGAGCAATCATCGGATATACTTTCCTATTCAATTTCTTAGTCACCTTAGCTCTAACCTATCTCAACCGTAAGCGCTTGTTTCATTTAAATATGTACGTTATCATGTGTTTTAATTTCATCCTTTGGCTCCTTTATTTGAAAAAAATTACACTATCTGATTCAGCATTTGGAAGACCTCAAGCTATTCTGTCAGAAGAAACATTAGCAGAGAGGAATGCTAGCAAAAGAGGTGATTCTGTAGAGTTGTCATCCAGAAGAAAGAGCACATCTGGTAAGTTGTTAGCTTGCAAAATGCTTCTGGAAGTCGTTCGTGTTCAACGTTGGACAAATTATACATAAAATGCTAACGTATATAGGACAAGAAGACAGTGTATATAGAGCTGTATCATCAAGGTGTATGTCATCAAGAGTCGGAAGCAGCGGTGAAGCTGATCCAAATAGGAAAAGGGGGATGATTTTACCCTTCGAACCTCTTTCAATCACTTTTGATGATATCCGTTATGCAGTGGAAATGCCGCAGGTACATTCAGATCTACGCAAGAAATCTAAGCTCAGCCTAAACTTGAATGCTAGCTTAGTCTAAAATGCTTATGCATGCAGGAAATGAAAGCTCAAGGTGTTCAAGAAAATCGATTAGAGCTTTTGAAAGGCATAAGTGGTGCTTTTAGGCCGGGAGTTTTGACAGCCCTGATGGGAATCAGTGGGGCAGGAAAGACCACTCTAATGGACGTATTAGCGGGTCGAAAAACAGGTGGATATATTGACGGGACAATCACTATATCTGGGTATAAGAAGAAGCAAGAAACATTTGCTCGTATATCAGGATACTGTGAGCAAACCGACATTCACTCACCTCATGTTACGGTTCATGAATCCTTGCAGTTTTCAGCATGGCTCAGGTTGCCTCCTGAGGTCGATGCATCAGCACGAAAGGTTCATCCTGCCCACAAAATATGTTACGAAAAAATAGAGAACATTAAACTAAAGTTTATCTGACTCTAAAAGCGACAATGAATGCAGATGTTCATTGAAGAGGTAATGGAACTAGTTGAACTCACTCCACTGAGAGAAGCACTTGTAGGCTTGCCTGGTGTGAATGGTCTTTCAACCGAGCAGCGAAAGAGGCTTACTATTGCAGTCGAGCTCGTGGCCAATCCTTCAATCATATTCATGGATGAGCCAACCTCCGGCCTTGATGCTAGAGCTGCTGCTATAGTAATGAGAACTGTGAGAAACACAGTGGACACAGGTCGAACTGTGGTCTGCACCATCCATCAACCTAGCATCGATATATTTGATGCTTTTGATGAGGTAAATCGTTTTCCTGTATATCTTTTTCTATGAAGTATGATCCAACGGTCTGTGTATCACCAGATGTAGCATAAAAATGACTAGTTTGAAGTTCTTTGATATGTTTTCGTGGATAAACTAATCAAGTGCCATAAATCTATGCAGTTACTGCTGCTAAAACGAGGGGGCGAAGAAATATATGTTGGTCCATTAGGACGGCATTCTTCTCATCTAATTCAATACTTTGAGGTGAGCTGATAAGTCACCAGACTACACAATTCAAAATTGAAACTCTACTCTTACTAAAGTAACATCACTGAATGGGTTCTATTTATCACGTCTCTACAGGGAATAAATGGCGTGGGTAATATCAAAGATGGTTACAATCCAGCAACATGGATGTTAGAAATCAGTTCAACAGCCCAAGAAACTGCTTTAGGAGTCGATTTCACGGAAATATACAAGAACTCCGAACTTCACAGGTAAAACCATGTCAAAAAATTAAACTTCACTGCCATCATCTGTGAGCTCATAAATTGTTAAAATTGAACTGAACTTGTAACCAAATTTTTGAGAAAAATTCACAGAAGAAACAAAGCTTTGATCAAGGAACTTAGCGTACCAGCTCCTGGTTCAAAGGATTTGTACTTTCGAACAAGTTACTCCCAATCTTTCTGGACACAATGCATGGCTTGTCTGTGGAAACAGCACTGGTCATATTGGAGAAATCCACCATACACTGCTGTCAGATTGCTGTTCACTACATTTATTGCCCTGATGTTTGGCACGATT
Organism: Primulina huaijiensis; assembly: GCF_012295235.1. Classification (NCBI taxonomy): domain Eukaryota; kingdom Viridiplantae; phylum Streptophyta; class Magnoliopsida; order Lamiales; family Gesneriaceae; genus Primulina; species Primulina huaijiensis. The sequence goes on from NW_027361062.1 coordinate 11,527, forward strand.
TTCTGGGATATTGGCTCGAAAAGGTTAGCACATTGTCACAATCCTGTTTCAACATAGCGTGTCAAAAAGAGAGAATATCTTCTGTAAAACAGATAACCGAAATGGAAAGCATGTCAAAAAGAGAGAATATTTTTTGAATGATATATATAAATATGATTGCAGGAAAAGAAAGCAGGATATATTCAATGCAATGGGTTCAATGTATGCTGCTGTTCTTTTTCTAGGAGTACAAAATGCTACATCAGTACAACCAGTTGTTGCTGTCGAAAGAACGGTATTTTACCGGGAAAGAGCGGCTGGAATGTACTCAGCTTTACCCTATGCCTTTGGACAGGTAAACAAGATATTTTTAAAAAATGCTGTCATTAGAAGACAAATTCTTGATCATATGTATTTTGTTCTGCACAGGTTGTGATTGAACTTCCGAATCTTCTCATCCAAACACTTATCTATGGAGTCATTATATACGCCATGATTGGTTTTGAATGGACATTTTCCAAGTTCTTTTGGTATCTTTTCTTCATGTATTTCACCTTGCTATACTTCACGTTCTATGGTATGATGACTGTCGCTGTTACCCCGAATCACAACATAGCGGCCATTATTTCCTCTGCGTTTTATGCTCTGTGGAACCTTTTCTCAGGATTCATCATCCCCAAAACAGTAAGTTTTCTTCAATATTTTCTTGCAAGAATTAACGAAATCAACAATCATTCATATGAACTTTTTACACAGTATGCCTTTTGAAATGCACGTGTGGGGAGAAGACAAGTTTCACTTAGACAAAATCTAAAATACTGAATTTATCAATGTGGCGTTTGCTATTATTTAAAACGACTCAATTCAGAAATCAGAACCCCTTCTTTCTTTCTCATTTTGAAAATGGGCTTATTTTGGATTTCATCTTTTTTTTTTCTTCTTGTTTAACAGAGAATTCCGGTGTGGTGGAGATGGTATTATTACATATGTCCAATTTCTTGGACGTTATATGGATTGGTTGCTTCACAATTCGGAGATATTAAGGCAAATATAGAGGACAATGAAACAGTTGAACACTTTATTACAAGTTATTTCGGATTTAAACACGATTTTGTGGGATATGTTGCTTTAATCATTGTTGGGATTTCTGTGCTGTTTGGCTTCATCTTTGCGTTCTCCATTAGGGCGTTTAATTTCCAGAAAAGATGAGAGAGATTTAGTGATTAAATAGATAGAAGAGTTCATAATGTGTTGGGTAAATTATTAGTAGTTTGATTAATTTATGTTTCTTTTTGCAGTGTTCTTTTCTCCCCACCCACCCAACCCCCCTTCTCATGCTTCTTTTTTCATATGTGAAATACATTAATTATAATGTTAATTTCACTAAATGGTTTTCTCACGAGTATTGTACATGCATTTGCGTCAGTGTAAAAAAAAAAGGTTGGATCATAAAACTGGTGGATATAATTCATTATTTACAGGGATAAATAATGAAAAAATTGAGTATCAGAGCTTGCACTTAAATTACTTGGAGAAATTGAGATTAGTAATACGCAAACCAGAAAATGACTTCAAAAATCCAAAAAGAAATTTTGATGCCGCATGTCTTACAGTTGGAAAAATACATCCTCAGGGTTATTGGTAAGAAAAATGAAATAAGAATCCTTCGCCACCATCTCAAATCTGTAAGCTACCAAAAAAGCTCTGATACTCTTTCAGCCCTTCTGCGGAAATGTGCAGGTGTACTCTTCCACGAGGAACAACTAAGTTAGGTGGTGGTGGTTGGTGGAAACACACCATGACGACTGCTAAATTATAACTGCTCTTTCTCTTCAGAGCTTCATCAACAAGATCCTTGCTACACATGATTGGATCGTTGTGTTCTTGAAGCCTTTTACGAGCAAAATCCACTGCATTTTGGCTCATAAATACGTCCCAGAGACCATCACAGCTTATGATTAGAAACTCATCGTCTTCTGTTAAACTTATTTTCATAAGCTCGGGTTCCACACCGAGGGGACCCCCATCTCTACCTTTCAATCCCTCCATATGCCAGTCTCCTAAGGCACGAGCAACATTGAGTTGCCCATTGAGATAACCATCGTATATGTGTCCTCCAGAAGCTTCGTTTCTTTTTCTTTCTACCAAACAAATAGGTTTGTGATCTCTCAAAATCTCAACTGCTTTTCCACGACAAAGTACTGCTCTGCAGTCTCCAGCATTTGCGACCACAAGTGACCTGCCATGGATGAATTAGACAGAAAAACCCCACAAATAAACGAAAAGGAAGAATCTCGACCTATATGGTGAAGAAACGAAATACTAACATATGGGAATATAATATGGTAACCAAGGGTGCTACAGCATTGCCTTATATTAGAAAATATGGTATTTGACGGTTAATGATATAAGAGCTAGGTATATGATGATACCCGTTCAACTTTATCAAATAACTTTTGTCGCTGGATGGGTAAGACAGTTTCAGTCCAAGGAATTTGAGATGAAAACGAGAAAGTTTAGGAGCCCACAACAATGCAGAGACAAGGGACATCAGATCAAGTGTCAACCATCACAACTATCTACACATAGAGATGATTTCTAAGTATGAATTAAGTTACAAACAGATAGCTGGACCGGAGCAACATTTTCATGTGGTGCAGAAGCCTGAGTTTTTTTGTGAGAGCTGAAAATATCAACCGAGGGAAAACGAATAAAACTTAGATCCTCGTGTAGAAGGAAAGTAATAATATCACATTCAATTTCCTGATTTGTATCAATTAGAGGAAAATCAGTACAATGATTAGGCTAGTAAATCAATTTCATTTATTTGTGATTGCAAATGATCTGCCAATTATATCATATACAATTGTATATATATCCTTACACTGTAAATCAATAAATAAAATCATTTTGGAGAATCCATTATTATCAAAAGCTTTGTCATGGTATCAGAGCCAGTTGATCCTTGACCCACATCATTACATTTTTTTCTGTCTAGCTGTCATCCATATTTCCAACATTTGTCACTTTCATTCACGTGTCATGGCTTCAGACACCAACACTACTACCCCAAACACTCAACCCATTATCTCGATTTCTCAAGAACAGCTTATAGCTATAAACATCTCTTCTCACGGGATTCTTAAACTCACCACCACGAATTATCTCTCATGGAAAATGCAGTTCATGGCCACTCTTATTGGGTATAATCTTGATGGTTTCATTGATAGATCTCATCCATGCCCTTCAAAAACAATTGCACAAGGTGAATCCATCACCACAAATCCAGCGTACTACACCTGGATTCGTCAAGACAAGCTGATCTACAGTGCTATCATTGGATCACTCACCGCCTCTATTATTCCAATTCTTGCTCGTGCCACTACATCTGCAGAAGCTTGGGATATTCTCAACAATACATATGCCAAACCGACACGTGGCCATATCAAGCAAATTAAAGATCAGATCAAAGGTGCTGTAAAAGGCTCACGAAAAATATCTGAATTTATGACATTCATGCGAAGTCGAGCCGATGAACTCGCCATCCTTGGAAAGCCATATGATGAAGAAGATCTTGTCGATATAATTCTCGACGGCCTCGGTGAAGAATATAAATCGATCGTGGATGCTGTCAATGCTCGAGAAACACCAATTTCATTTGATGAACTACATGAAAAGTTATTGAATAAAGAGCATTCATTGCACCAACTGCAACTCCCACCAGCTTCTCTTCCTAATTCTGCTCTTGTTGCAACCCAACGAAGCAAGTCTTGGCATTCACCACAAAATCAAGATCATCAACAATCATGGCGCCAATCATCCCCAAGTTCGAAAAATCTGGACTTTTCCTCCACCACAAATAAATTTCCTCCTCGAGGAGATCGTCTAAATCCTCGACCATATCTTGGAACATGTCAGGCATGTGGTATCAAAGGACACAGTGCAAAAAGGTGCCCAAACTTCCAATTGATACAAATATTTGGAAATCAATCATCTCGACCACCATCCACCTCATATTTTCGTCCTCCTACACCTTGGCAGCCACATGCACATTATGCAGCGGCAACATCCTCAGAAGCACCATCCTGGATCCTTGATAGCGGTGCCTCGCATCATATGACGTCTGACTTGAATAATTTGTCCCTTCATACTCCTTATCATGGCAATGACGACATTATGATTGGCGATGGCACGGGTCTTCAAATCACTCATACTGGTTCCACCTCACTTTCCACTGCAACTCGAACCTTTAACTTGAGCAATGTCTTTTGTGTTCCAAATATGAAAAAGAATCTAATTTCTATTTATCAACTTTGCAACTCAAATAATGTTTCTGTTGAATTCTCACCCACTACATTTTCTGTGAAGGATCTAAGCACGGGGACAATTATCCTAACGGGTCACACTAAAGATGGCATGTATGAGTGGCCAATCTCATCCTCTACATCAACTCCACTAGTTGCTTTCTCCAGCGTCAAAACCAGTTCCTCTGAGTGGCATCACCGCTTAGGTCATCCATCAAAAGCTATCCTACAACATATTATTTCAACTTTTAATTTAGATTTGTCAAACTCCTCCTCTCGTACTCAACCTTGTAATGCTTGTCAATGCAATAAAAGTCACAAATTAACCTTCTCAACCTCATCCATTTTATCTACGCAACCATTAGAAATTATTTTTTCTGATGTCTGGACATCTCCCATCGATTCCATTGAGAATTTCAAATATTATGTCATATTTGTTGACCACTTCACCAAATACACATGGTATTATCCTCTCAAACGTAAATCTCACGTTCAAGATGTCTTCATTCGATTTAAGGCTATTGTGGAAAAATTTTTTCAGCGGGTCATAAGTACTCTTTACACAGATAATGGGGGAGAATACATAGCTCTCACGAGTTTTCTTGCAAAATCTGGAATAACACATCTGACCACTCCGCCCCACACCCCTGAACACAATGGATTTTCAGAACGGCGTCATAGACACATTGTTGAAACTGGCCTTTCATTACTTCACCATGCTTCACTGCCTCTGTCATATTGGAATTATGCATTCACAACCGCCGTCTATCTCATTAATCGTATGCCAACTCCCACCCTAGACTTATCTTCACCTTATGAAAAAATTCTCAACTCGTTACCCAACTACTCCAAACTACGTGTCTTTGGTTGTCTTTGCTATCCATGGCTACGTCCATATACTTCTCATAAACTTGAGCCTAGGTCTACTCCATGTGTTTTTCTAGGATACTCACTTACCCAAAGTGCATACTACTGTCTTGATCCAACCACATCCAAAGTATATGTCTCTCGCCATGTTAGGTTTGTTGAATCAGTTTTTCCCTTCTCCTCCATACAAAGTACTCTTCCTCGCACTCAATCAGACACACTCTCTTCTTGGCTTCCTCCTACGTTCACAATTCCATCTGTGCCACTCTACTCGTCATCAATGGAACCAGCCCCTCAAAGACGACAATCTTCCCCGTGTGATGATCCACATACTCCATCTTCCAACTCAACAACCAGTCCAGAAACAAACCTCGGATCTCCACCTACTGACCTACCACCAGCCCAAAATCAATTGGATAACAATATAACCTCAAACTCTTTCCCTCCTCAGAACACCCATCCTATGACCACCAGATCCAAGAACTCGATTCACAAACCAGCTCAAAAACTAAGCCTCATAGCCACCATAGATCATCATGACCTCGAACCAACCTCACATACCCAAGCCATCAAAGACCCCAAATGGCGTCGTGCTATGTTTGAGGAGTATGATGCCCTTGTCCACAATGGAACTTGGGAACTTGTTCCACATATTGCAACACAAAATGTTGTTGGATGTAAGTGGATTTATCGCACTAAACGCTTACCTGATGGCTCTGTTGATAGGTATAAAGCTCGCCTAGTTGCAAAAGGATTTCATCAGCGATCTGGAGTGGACTATAATGATACATTTAGTCCAGTTATCAAACCTACAACACTACGCTTAGTGTTAAGCATAGCAGTCACCCGTGGATGGCCTCTTCGCCAGCTTGATATTAATCATGCTTTCTTACAAGGCCACTTGTCTGATGAGGTATTCATGGAACAACCACCGGGCTTTGTTGACCATGATAAACCAACACATGTATGCCAACTTCGTAAAGCAATATATGGTCTCAAGCAAGCCCCACGTGCCTGGTATTATGAACTAAGACAGTTCCTCTTACTGTCAGGTTTCTCAAATTCTCATGCAGATACATCCTTATTTGTTCTCAATACTGATGAATCTCAAATATATCTATTGGTTTATGTTGATGATATAATAATCACTGGAGCAAGTACTGATAAAGTTCAACGGTTCATCACGTCACTGGCCTCAAAGTTCTCACTAAAAGATCTAGGTCCCTTATCATACTTTCTTGGTGTTGAAGTCCTTGCTCACAAACATGGGCTTCTCCTGTCTCAACAACGCTACATTCAAGATCTCCTCACTCGCACCAACATGCTAAATGCCAAGCCAGTTTCTACACCTATTGCAACAAGACCAACCCTTAGCTTGCACTCTGGAACACAACTTTCAGACCCCAAGGAATTTCGAACCATAGTCGGAAGTCTCCAATACCTCTCACTCACTAGACCAGATATTGCATATGCAGTCAATAAATTATCCCAGTTTATGCATAAACCAACACTTGACCATTGGAATGCAGTTAAGCGTCTCCTTCGTTATCTATGTGGCACAGTCGATCATGGTCTCGTGCTTTATCGTGATTCACCTATTTCATTACATGCGTTCTCAGATGCAGACTGGGGTGGAAATCCAGATGACTTTACCTCTACAAGTGCTTTCATCATATATCTCGGCCGCAACCCGATTTCATGGAGCTCTAAGAAACAACGAACGGTCGCTCGATCTTCCACCGAAGCAGAATACCGCTCAGTTGCAACAACAGCTGCAGAACTAAGCTGGATATGTTCACTTTTTACTGAACTTGGCATTCACATTCCTCATCCACCGACAATTTATTGTGACAACATTGGAGCAACTCAACTTTGTGCAAACCCAGTTTTTCACTCTCGCATGAAACATGTTGCTCTAGACTATCATTTCATTCGAGAACGCGTCCAAAGTGGAGCTGTTCGGGTGGCTCATGTGTCTTCAGCTGATCAACTAGCGGATGCACTAACAAAACCACTAGCTCGAGGTCGTTTTGCCGACATTCATTCCAAGATTGGACTCTCCTCACGGCGCTCCATCTTGCGGGGGCATGTAGAAGGAAAGTAATAATATCACATTCAATTTCCTGATTTGTATCAATTAGAGGAAAATCAGTACAATGATTAGGCTAGTAAATCAATTTCATTTATTTGTGATTGCAAATGATCTGCCAATTATATCATATACAATTGTATATATATCCTTACACTGTAAATCAATAAATAAAATCATTTTGGAGAATCCATTATTATCAAAAGCTTTGTCACCTCGCACTCTTTATTTTTTTCAAACAAGACAAAGATGTCAAGCGTTGACAAGACTAATAAGATCTGCATTGAATATATCACATAACTGACAGTATCTTTTATGGATTCGGCCATAATTGGAGAAACAAGATGACTTGCCAATTAAGTTGCATCAGCCAAGATTAATAACACACAGACAGGTATATACATAATATGTGTATATATATATACATATATATATATATAGAGAGAGAGAGACAATTAAACTCTTAATTACCATGTTGCTCCAATAGTATCAAGTGTATCAAGGTTGAAGAAGTTCAATAGCACACATTCATGTATCATGTCACCAGCAAATGACAACATAAAAATACCTCATCCTTTTGTTCCCAAAACCTCTAAAAGAATAACAAAACTTAATCTGAAGGATTTCAATAACTCTTACCTTCCAATCACAACAGCTGCCAAAGCATTGGTACCAGAATCAAGATCCGCGTCAGAGGAGCAAGCTTCTGCAAAAGCAGTATCTGTGTGCAGAAATGCTGAAGATATGATTCTCTCAATGTTCTGAGGAAAATCTTCGTCCTCAACAATGAAAATTGGCATATTGTAGCGTGCAAAATCAGCAGCGTTCTTTTCTCCATGTCCATCAAAAACCTGATAAAGGAGAAAAGGTATCGGATGGCATATTTTTGCAGAAAAATATTATTAAAGCACCCAAAAAAAAGCCACAAATTATTTGACGCAAACTGTATCTTATAGAAACTAGAATAGGAACAATTGTAAGGCACATCGGTAAGATTATTTTGCTAAGTGGAATTCCAAATAAGTTAAAAGAAAATGATTATTTACACTTGAAGGACTAGTGTTTATTTCTTTCTAAACGATGAAAAAGTTAAACAGAGAAGCTTGTCCCACATCCGTTAATGACAAAATCCAAGGAAGTCCAAATTTGTAAGAAAACTGAATATCAAATCCAAACACAAAAGCTAGCTCTGCGAATAATGTTTTACATTGACAAAAAAGCTTCAAGCTATTACAAACATGATATAATTCTTTCTGTCCATGTGTTTCTTTTAAATGGTTAATGAAATTCATTTTAACAATCGAGTAAAGCATTTAATAACCAAACACAACTCTAATTCTTTCAGTAGTTAGTGAATAGTCTGTTAAGTTAGCAGACAAAACGTCCATAGAAAGCACACATCCAACTTCCCACATTTGTAGTACCAACTTCGTAGTTCATAAACATTTTAATAAAACTACAGTGAATTACCAAATAATTAAGGTAATAATATATATCTGCCTCAGATGCTCGTTAAGTATAAGAATATTAAAATTGGTGGGCTTTAGAAGAGAATAACTACCCCATAGAATGCACTAGGACTTTCGGTGGAATCAATTAGTCCATAATCACGCACCAAATTGTCTGCACAAACATAGACATCCTCCATGCTTGAGCGAGAACCAATATCTACCCTTGCACCTGACCGAAGCAGGGGTATAAATCCAGTCTCATTGCTGTCTCCATTCAATCTTGGCAGAACTGAAACAGCAGGGGATCTGGTCTTCACCTGCAAAGCTCGAGTCAGAACGTGATCCCAGAACATATATAAAAAATAATGAAATTCATATTTGACTGAGAGGAGAACCAATATTTCATACTCCACTCAGTGTATTCTCAGGTGAAGCTTCTATTTCCAAGAAATAGAATGAAATTGAGTTGCACTCGCCTGGGAAAGATTTTCTTAATGACAATGAACAAACATTAACATCTTAAATACAACTCCCATCACTGAAAATGAACACCGTTGATCGATACCCAAAACGACAAAAAACAAGATTTGCTTATGGTTAATAAAGAGAACATTCTCTTGTTTGTGTCCGATCTCCTCCAATAATCTTTTAATCCATATTGCCTCTTTGCAAGCTTGATTAGCGGCCAGGTATTCTGCCTCTGCTGTAGATAACGCCACAACTGTCTGCAGTTTTGAAACACGGCTTACTGCTCCTCCTGCAAGTGTAAACACATAATCAGTAGTAGATTTCCTTTTATCAGGATCACCTGCATAATCTGAATCGACATAGCCCCTGAGAGTAAAATCCGATCCTCCATAACATAATGCAGCATTCGAGGTACCCTTAATTTATCTAAGGATCCTCTTAACAGTGCTCCAATGTTCTCGTCCAGGATTCACCATATACCGAATAACTGCTCCCAGTGCTTGAGCAATGTCCGGTCTTGTACAGATCATGACGAACATCAAACTTCCCACTGCTGATGCATATGGTACTCGAGACATCTCTATCTTCTCCGCTTCACTGCTAGGACAAATCTCTGAGGATAACTTGAAGTTAACAGGAAGAGGGGTCGAAATTGCAGACACTTGTGGCGTTATCTACAACAGAGGCAGAATACATGGCAGCTACTCAAGCTTGCAAAGAGGCAATATGGATTAAAAGGTTATTGGAGAAGATCGGGCACAAACAAAAGAATGTTCCTTTGTTTTGTGACAGTCAGAGTGTCTTGCACATCGCAAGGAATCCAGCCTTTCATTCTAGAACGAAACACATTGGAGTTCAATTTCACTTTGTGTCACGCCTCGAAACTCGGGATTTGACACCAGCGTTGTTTAACAATCACACAATTGAAACAACCAGTCTCGTAGCATAGTATAAACCGAAAACCAGTTTATTTTTCATAATTTCTCCAAAAAAAACAATTGTCTTTACAACTGAAATAAAATAAATTTGCGGAAACGTCTAACCTAAAATTTTAAATTTCTAAAATTCGAAAAAAATAATCCTGTCTACTAATCACCATCCCCAAAATTGTTCTGATTCTTCTTCTTCTAACTGTTCTTCTGATTTATCTGGGGAAGATTGTAAGGGGTGAGTATTTTGGGAATACTCAGTAAATGGGGGAATTATCGAACACCACATAAAATTTTTCATATTTTCAAAAAAAAACATATATCTACAGCATGCTTCTCATAATTTCTAACACTGTAATTTTTTTCACCTTTCATGGTTTACTGACGTCAGTCCCTAAGTTTTAATCCTCTAAGGGGGCGAGGCCGTAAAACAGTTCTATCCCACTGTTAAGGGCCATATGTTGGAATTCCACCCATTTTCAGGGAAATTCTCACAGTGTCTCACAAAACGTAACAAGATTTAAAAAAACGTAGACGGTGTTCGACTGCATTTTTCAAAGAAAACTTTTTATGCATAAACGAAATTTTAAAAATTTAAAATTGCCCACTTACCTTGAATTCTTGAAAGAAAAATTACGTGAATAATTAGGGTTGCTTGCACAAGAATTTTCGAAAATTCCTCTTCAACGGCTGGACGGCGGCAGCGCTTCGCTGTGCTCGAAAATCCTAAGGAGACTAGGGGCCAATTTTCGAAAATTTGCTATGTTTATGAGGTGTAGTTTTCGAAAATAGGGCCCTCCTATTTATAGGAGTTGGCTGCTATCGTGATAGTGCGTTTGAACTGTGAATCAAATCTAGAATCATGATATATCCGTGATCTAGGTAGATATTCGAAATCTCCTTCTTCCTTCCCCACCTAATTTTCGAAAATCTCATGGTGTATATTGTTAGATTTCGAATTCTAGGGATTTTATTATCTCTTATTTGATCTTTTATCCCGGTATCTCAATATCAACCTAAATCTTAGACATTTATCTGCTTATTTTCAAAATTCCTTCTTTAATTCCTTAGATTGAGATAAATTTATTCCTACCAAATTTTCAAGTTTAAATAATACTATCTTAATTTCGAGCTTCATAATTCTGTACACGATAAAATTATCTACACAACTTAGATAACCTTAAAACAAATCTTATATTTTGAATGATTTAAATATTAATATCCAAGATTACACCATCAAATTATTAACCTGATATTAAACTGATATGATCACGATATTACAAAATCCCGGGTTTTACATCCCTCCCTCCTTATGGGAAGTTTCGTCCTCGAAACTTGGGTTGGCTTGGTCTATGAAGAGGTACGGGTATTGGTCCCTCATCCTTTCTTCTAGCTCCCATGTGGCTTCTCTTTCCGTGTGGTTAGACCATTGCACCTTGACGTAGGGAATGATTCGTCGTCTTAGTACTTGATCCTTGGTATCCACAATTCTAATGAGAACTTCTTCGTATTTCAGCTCTTCTCCCAAGTTACTTTCGATCATGAGTGGATCTGCTTCCAACACGTGGCTTGGGTCCGAGATGTATTTCCGTAGTTGAGACACGTGAAAAACGTTGTGAATTCTAGACATGTTTGGTGGCAGTGCCAATCTGTAAGCTAGCATGCCCACTTTTCCAAAATTTCAAAGGGTCCCACATAACGAGGGTTCAGCTTTCCAGCTATACTGAATCGGACCACTCCTTTCATAGGCGAGACCTTTACGTAAGCCTTCTCGCCAATGTTGAATTCTACTGGCCTTCTTTTCAGGTCTGCCCAACTCTTTTGTCGATCTTGAGCTGCTTTGAGTTTCTCTCGGACTACTGTAACCTTGTCTATTGTCATCTGTACGAGTTCGGGTCCTATTATTGCTTTTTCTCCCACTTCATCCCAATATAATGGTGATCGGCATTTCCTCCCATACAGGGCCTCGTATGGAGCCATCCCAATACTGCTGTGATAGCTGTTATTATAAGCAAACTCGATCAATGGTAGATGATTGCTCCAATCGCTACTGAATTCTAGAGCACAGGCTCGCAGCATATCTTCCAAGGTTTGAATTGTCCTCTCGGTTTGGCCATCGGTTTGTGGATGATAGGCCGTACTAAGTGTCACTTTTGTTCCCATGGCTCCTTGGAAGCTCTTCCAAAATCGTTAGACGAATCTTGGGTCTCTGTCAGACAGGATGCTCACTGGTACTCCATGAAGTCGTACAATATTATCCATATACAGTGTGGCCAACTTGTCCAGATTGTAGTTCATACGGACGGGTAGGAAGTGTGCGGATTTTGTAAGTCTATCTACGATTACCCATATTCCGTCCTGCCCTTGCCTTGACTTTGGTAACCCTACCACAAAGTCCATAGAGATATGCTCCCATTTCCACTCTGGTATCTCCAAAGATTGCAATAATCCTCCAGGTCGCTGGTGCTCTGCTTTGACCTGTTGACACACTTGGCATTTAGCGACAAATTCTGCCACGTCTCTTTTCATTCCATTCCACCAAAAATTGCTTTTAAGATCTCTGTACATTTTTGTACTCCCTGGATGGACTGAAAATTTGGACTTATGTGCTTCTGACAGTATTTCTTGGCGAAGGTTATCGCTGTCTGGTACACACAATCGTCCTTTCATCCATAAGACTCCTTTGTCATCGATTTGTAGATCTTGTGACTTCCCACTTTCAACTTGTCCCTTAAGTTTCGTTAGCTCAGGGTCTCGGTCCTGGTTTAACTTTACAGTCTCTTGCAGACATGGCCTCGCGGAGAGTGAGGCCATGGTGATCTTGCTCTCATTTTTCTGACTCAGAGAATCGGCCACCTTGTTTGCTTTACCCGGGTGGTAACTGATAGTCAGATCGTAATCCTTCAGAAGTTCGATCCACCGTCTTTGCCTCCTGTTAAGTTCCTTTTGGGTGAACAGGTATTTGAGGCTCTGGTGATCTGTGAAAATTTCGCACTTGGCGCCATAGAGATAGTGTCTCCAGATTTTTAAAGCAAAGACAACTGCTGCTAGCTCCAGATCATGCGTAGGGTAGTTTTGCTCGTGCTGTTTCAACTGCCTTGATGCGTAGGCGATCACTCTTCCTTCTTGCATGCGCACGCATCCCAGACCTTCCTTAGATGCGTCCCTGTAGATGGTGAATTCCTTATCTTCCGTGGGTAAGATCAGTACTGGCGTAGATGCGAGCTTTTCTTTTAATGTCTGAAAACTTTTCTCGCAACTTTCGTCCCAGACGAACTTGGAATTCTTCTGAGTGAGTTTCGTCAATGGTATGGCGATCGAAGAAAAACCTTCGACGAACTTCCTGTAATAACCTGCTAGTCCAAGAAAGCTCCTGATGTCTGTGGCGTTCTTAGGTTTCGGCCACTCTGTAATTGCCTCGACTTTCCTGGGATCCACTGATACTCCTGCTTCAGAGATTACGTGTCCTAAGAAGGATACACTCTTTAGCCAGAACTCACATTTCTTAAACTTAGCATAGAGCTCCTTTTCTCTCAAAGTCTGAAGTGCAATGCGCAGCTGCTCTTCGTGATCTCGCTCGTTGGAAGAATAGACGAGGATGTCGTCAATAAATACTACTATGAACTGATCCAGGAATGGTTTGAAAACTCTGTTCATTTGGTCCATGAAGGCTGCAGGTGCGTTGGTCAGCCCGAAAGGCATCACTGTGAACTCATAATGTCCATATCTTGTCCGAAAAGCTGCTTTGGGGATATCTTCCGCCCTGACCTTCAGTTGGTGGTATCCCGTCCTCAGATCCAGTTTAGAAAATACTGCGGCTCCCTTAAGTTGATCAAATAGGTCGTCAATCCTCGGGAGAGGGTACTTGTTCTTGACAGTGATCTTGTTTAGTTCTCTATAGTCTATGCACAACCTCATACTCCCATCTTTCTTCTTTACAAAGAGTACTGGTGCACCCCATGGGGAAACACTAGGTCGAATTTGCTTTTTGTCCAGCAATTCTTGGAGTTGCTCTTTTAGCTCCTTGAGTTTAGCTGGCGCCATCCTGTAAGGTGCTTTAGATATTGGTGCTGCACCAGGAACTAGATTGATTTCGAACTCAATTTCGCAGTCCGGGACTATCCCTGGGAGTTCTTCTGGAAAAACATCCGGGAACTCACATACTATTGGGATGTCTTCTATCTTTAGTTCGGCTTCTCCTTGCACTTCGCTAACCATTGCTAGGTAGATATCTTCCCCGGATTTCATTGCCTTCCATGCTTGGGAAGCGGAAAAGAGTGATTTCCGCTCCTTGGATTTACCATGATACACGATCTCTTCCTGATTCGGGGTTCGGAGTTTAACTCTTTTCCCTTTACAGTCCACTATTGCATTGTTTATGGCTAACCAATCCATTCCTAGAATGATGTCAAAGTCGGCCATGACTATTTGTATTAAGTCTGTGCTGAATTTCTGATTACCGATACTGATCAAACAGTCTCTGTGGATCTCGTGAGTTTCGATGGCCTTATTTGTAAGTGTGGCTATTCGAAAAGGTTCGGCTACTAATTCAGGCTTAAGTCCTAGTTTCTTAGCGAGTCTCTTAGATACAAATGAATGCGTGGCACCACAATCAAATAACGCATAAGCAGACACTTTTTGAATAAGAATGGTACCTGACACGACTTCAGTGGCGTCGTTGGCCTCTTCTTGAGTCATAGCAAAGACCCTGGCATTAGGCTTGCCTTCTTTTGGCTTGTTGGGGTTAGCTCCTGTATTTGGCCCTGTTCCCTTATTGGGCCCGGCTGCTTAGTTGGCGGCAGTAGGACATTCGGCAATTCGGTGTCCCGCTTTCCC
>NW_027361063.1:0-447 GCF_012295235.1 Primulina huaijiensis
ACCCATTCATAATTTGATCACAAGACATTTAGCATACCTCAAAAATTTGAAATATTTCCTTTTTGCACGTCAACATACTTACTTGGCGTTGAGGGATTCGTTGGATCTCGCTTGGGGCCACTGCTGCATACTAACATGAGTTCAAACACTTATCTTTCATAGCCTAGACGTAGGTTCTTGTGCTCACCACCGAAATAAATAAATAGCTTATGACATTCTAAATCACTCGGGACTTGACCTCGTTTAATCATCATACTAAATCATGAAATAGAACCCCAAAATAGATCCTATATTTTATCCATAACCACAAAACACTTCCTATACTTTATATTCATATTTTAAAAATTTTAAAAAAAAATTTTTGTTCTTTTTAAAAAAAGAGGTACACGGACCCCGTGTAGAGGTCCGGGTAGGCTCTGAAAATTCGTATTTTTGAAGGAAAAAGGA
>NW_027361064.1:0-351 GCF_012295235.1 Primulina huaijiensis
TCATGAGTTACAACCGCGGGTGCGGTAGAAGATGGGGCGCGGGGGTGGTGTCTTTTCCATGCAAAACTTCATAATCTCATCTTATCAACCTACAATTCTTGGGTCTTACAGAGGTCATATGCATAGTAGATGGAAGGAAGAAGGCTATTTTGTTAGAACTTTTGGACATGATCAAAATGACATTTTGTATTTTGATGCAACGCTTATTTGATCATGTATATATTTTTTATTATATATTGAAATGTATTTTAAATCCTTCTTCCCTTCAAGAAAATTTTAAATTCCGCTGTTATTTTATGAAATCGAGTCAGAGCGTTACATTTAGTGGTATCAGAGCAACGTTCTTCGGAC
>NW_027361065.1:0-366 GCF_012295235.1 Primulina huaijiensis
CATTTTAAGGATGCTATGCTCTATGGAAGGGAACAAACCATATCCATTGATGAAGTTCAATCTGCAGTGAAGGCTAAAGAACTGCATAAGAAAATTGATGGAAAAGAATCAAATGGTGCTGATGGTCTATTTGTACGAGGTAGGCCAGAAAAGCGTGAACAAAAATTGCACAAGAAGGCTAAGTCCAGATCAAGATCAAACTCATCAAGAACAAGCAGTAATAAGAATTCCAAGACACCTTTTAAATGCTATCATTGCCACAAGCAAGGTCATTTTAAAAGGGACTGCCCTGATAGGAAGAAAGATCATGATAGAAAGGAGGATGGTGAAAGTGATGCTGTAATCTCAGATGGTTATGAATCAGCA
>NW_027361066.1:0-873 GCF_012295235.1 Primulina huaijiensis
AAAGTATCATTTTTATTTTAAATTGAAAATTCTATGGCTCGATGAGTTACTTGTGATTTGATGATGATTGTGGCCTTGAGATGAGTTTATTATAATATCGAAATGATGATATTGATTTGCATCATTACATTGCATATTGAGCCACTTGTTGATTCAGATTTGATATGGCGGAGGTCGCCTTGATTTATTTATTTTACTCGATCATTTGGTTTGTTACAATTATAATTATTAGTATTAGATATCGGACCCGGGGCCCTACATAAGGCATGTCTATATTATTTCTTTGCTCTTCAATCAAGTTATATATCTATTTTTAAACCATTACATGTGCTTGATCCATGACAAAACCGAAATCATGTCAAGAAACCTTCTAAAATTCTGTTCAGTATGTTTTTGGCTTTCATTTATGTCTCACGGTTTTGGCTTGTTTTGTGGTTCAGGAGGTTGGGTTGATTTCCAGGCACCCAAGGCTGCATCTAGACATGATTTAGAGTGTGTTAGGAAGATGTTAGTCCACTGGTTTAAGTCCCTTTCTCCCCCAACAACACTGAATGGACAGCAACTCTTCATAGTGCAGATTTGAGTCTCGATTTTTCTTGGTTTGTTGTCTAATGTATATGTTCGGACCTTGGCTGCCCTAGGGGATGTAGCCATGGTTAGAACCTCTCCTTAGCATGTCTAGGACGTGACCAAGATGACCTTTCATGGCTTGGTTCATGGTCTCATCGGTTTTTAAAATAAACAAGACAAGTGCCCCTTCGGTTTTCATTTCTATTTTGTGTGAGTAGTTTCGGTTTTGAGGTTGGGGGTGGATCTTGGTTGGATTCTAGCCCTTAGCCATGGTTCAAGCCACACCTTAGGATGTTGGTAAGA
>NW_027361067.1:0-400 GCF_012295235.1 Primulina huaijiensis
AACAGTGTTAAATCATCAACCAAAACAATTTCCATGGCTCTGATATCATCTGTGGCTTGGAATACTAATTGAATCTGATACGTGGCATTGTTTTACCAAATTTTTCCTTAGTGGCTTTCGCACACATGGAGGTTATTGGTTTCCAGCCTATATACCATATTCGATTTACTGAACTAATAAAAGGAGGTATTTAATTTTCAGAATAAGAATGAATATAAGGTTCAGCTATGGCAATTTTACAAAACATAAAAGGAATTACAAAAGATATACCAGAGAAATTAAACAACAGAGGATTTCCCGAAGTTAATTAAGAGGCTTAAATTCATGTTGTAGCCCTTCAGCCTGCTTAGCCGTTAATATAATTTAAACTTCCTAAAAATCTTTGTAACTGAGTTTTATC
>NW_027361068.1:0-341 GCF_012295235.1 Primulina huaijiensis
TTGCTCACTAGAGACAGGTTGGGATATCTTGATGATAAATCGTGTATTTTGTGCAATGTGCGAAATGAATCGATTCACCACCTATTCTTTCAATGCGATATTACTCGACAAATCTGGAACATCATTCGAAATTGGCTAGGCATGCGAAAGATCATGGGATCAGCTAATGCGGTGCTTGCGGCCGTTAGAAGTGTGTATCGTGGAAGCTCAGCTGTGAACAAGATGCGTTGTGTTGCTCTTGCAGCAACGGTATACCATATATGGGACATCAGAAATAGGAAGATTTTTGACAATGGAGAACCGCATATTCAAAGAGTGATAATGAAGATCAAGATTCATGT
>NW_027361069.1:0-1261 GCF_012295235.1 Primulina huaijiensis
AAAAGATAGTCTTCTTGATTCCAATCTAAGACTCTGATTCCTTTGCAGGATCGGTTTGTCTTGTATTTGGATATCTGTTTCCTGTATTACAGGAAATTCAATTCGTTCCGGATAAATTGCCTGAGCAACTTTTCCGAATATTTCTGGTATCTCAATAAACTCATTTCTAATAAACAATTCGGAATGATGTGTATTAGATAGAGCATATGAGATTTGATAGGTAATAGAATATGGTCTATTACCTTCCTTCATTAGCCTTTTCTCCTTGAAATTTTGATGTAATGTCAAGGCTCGACTAAAATCTCGATCTGCCAGGTTGTAGGCTATTTTTGGATAGATTACTCCTACAATCTTTCCTGCACAGAGATTTCCTGAGATAGTTCCCAGTACTGAATCTTGAAGGTTCCCCATTCTTTTATCGCATATAGCAATATCAATGGGAGAATCTATTCCCTCTTTGAAAGTAGCTTTTATCATAATCTGGATTGCTTCAATATGAATCCAAGACATAGTCCTTGCTACTTCGATCTTGAGTTTTTGTAATTCCTCCTTAATTTCTTCAGAAGGAATTAACTGCATCTCCATTCTATTTCCAGTAAGTTCCATTGGGATTGCCATTTCCCTTCTAGAAACTTTATAGATCAGATGATGCTTTCTGTTTCTTAGGCCAAGATTTCCTAAGAACTTTTCTACCTGTCCTGCAGAGAATCCTTGATATCTCTGTAGACTAGGATTTTCTTTCATTATCCTTTGAACCATGTTATGAGACATTGTTGTCTGGCTAAAGAACCCAGACAAATCCTCATGTGTTTCGTGTCGAAACACCTCGTTTTCAGTCAGATTCCGATTCAGTTCCATCGGATTCTTCATGACTTAGAACTTCTTCTTCTTCATATATACTTTCATCTGAGGCAATGTCCTCAATTCGGTATACCTGAATAAGATCTTGGTAATAAACTGCTTCTTCAATATCCGGAGTTGGATCGAAGCGTTTAATACCTCTTTTTTCATTTTCTGGACAGTTAGTCGAGATATGACCTCTTGCTCCGCATGTCCAGCAATTACAATCCTTAAAACTTTCATTAGCTCGTGTATGAGCTCTTCTGAAAGTTTTCTTGGTAGGTGTTCTTCCTGTGCTCCGAGATGTACTCGATGCTTGGGAGGATATCCTACTCCTTGATGGTCCGCTTCTTTGTCCAGATTTATAAGATCTGGTTTTTTGTCTAGACCATACTGTTCTTGGTTTCCAAGAACTTCTTCC
>NW_027361070.1:0-1878 GCF_012295235.1 Primulina huaijiensis
TGCGTCGATATCACCGAACGTCTAGCTTGGCAAGTCTGCCAATGTTTTTCCTATCTTAAATGCTTGAATATAAATCTATAAACAAAGCATTAACATATAAAAAGATAACAATCTAGTATGTGATTTTGGGAAACTCAAATCAAATCTAATTCGAGGTATATCTCCCCGAATCAACATGAATTATACCTTTCGTTGCACAGTCTTTGTCGTAGTCGAAGTCTCGATGTCGAATCTGTCAATATCAACTCTGAAATGATACATTCAAGATGCATTCTATCAATCTCTAACTCAAATCAACACATATACGAATCAATAATCAATCTTGATACGATTCGACGGCATCACGGCGTAATCTTGCGATATCGATCAACTCAAACAACATTAATCAATGACAATAACTCACATATCCATTTCAATACGATATCAACAAGTCATACTCCTCAAGAACATAATTTACCATGCTGATATTGGCATAATCTTTACTCAATACCTGCTGGAATTTCACAATAATCTCATATCCTATCCGTTTTTCAATCTGGTAGCACATACATGTGTTCCCTCATCTCAACAACAGCTACTATCAAGCATATATGAATTTCTTCAACACACGAATATCAAAACATGCTGGAAAACATTAAATCATATACCCTTTCGAAGCCCTTGTCAAGAGGAGCAAGAATCTAAACTCGGATTCAATTTCGGTTGGTTGGATCTTGCAAAACCAACAATTTAAGCTAGGAAGAAATCTTGCACCTTTTCTGGAATTGCTCTCGGTTTTTATGTTGGAATAGTGAGGAAATGAAGACACATACATGTTAAATGCATGGCAAGGACACATGTTTTATTTTTCACTCAACACATCGCACCGCGGGTGCGGTAGCTGTTCACCACGGGTGCGCTCAGCTCACGGCATCCCATCCAAAATTCTAAAATCGTCGACCNAGAAGATTTTGTTGTATATACAGATGCTTCAAAGCAGGAGTTAGGTGCCGTGTTGATGCAGCGTGGGAAAGTGATAGCATATGCTTGTCGTCAGTTGAAGGAATACGAGAAGAACTATCCCACTCATGACTTGGAGTTGGCGGCTGCGGTTTTTTCTTTAAAGATTTGGCGGCATTATCTATATGGTGAAAAATGTGAAATATTTACAGTTCACAAAAGTTTGAGTTATTTGTTTTCGCATAAAGATTTGAATATGCGGCAACGGAGATGGTTAGAACTGATGAAAGACTACGATTGCACCATTAGCTATCATCCTGGAAAAGCTAATGTGGTTGCGGATGCTTTGAGTCGCAAATCGAGTTCTTTATTGGGTTCCATGATTTCTAAACCTTTGCTGCTTGATTTGCAAAGAAATGAGATCAATTTGGTATCTTCAGGTACAGTTGCTCGATTGTCTGCTATAGTTCTTCACTCAACTTTATTTGATTGAATTTTGAAGGGACAACAGCTGGATGCTCAGTTATTAGAGTTGAAGAGGAAAAGTGATCTGACAGGAGTTTCTGAATTTGGGTCGAAGCGTGATGGGTTACTGACCTTTCGAGGCAGGATATGTGTTCCTATGGGTGATGACATTCGAAAAGAGGTACTTCTTGAAGCTCATACAGCGCCATATTCTGTACATCCCGGTAGTACCAAGATGTACCAAGATCTTCGACGTCTTTACTGGTGGCCAGGTATGAAGAAAGATATCATGTTATTTGTTTCTGAATGTCTAACCTGTCAGCAGATTAAGATTGAGCACCAGAGACTGGCGGGATTGCTGCAATCCTTGCCTATACCGCAATGGAAGTGGGAGCATATAACTATGGATTTTTTTGTTGGGTTGCCATAGACTTAGAAAGGCTTCAATTCTATTTGGGTGATCGTGGATCGATT
>NW_027361071.1:0-678 GCF_012295235.1 Primulina huaijiensis
ATCGTGAAGCGGTTCTCGATGGATGAGTCCAAGAGAGGATATCTAACAATGTGTCATGGCGTGTCCCTATCCAAGTTTATGTCTCCCAAGACTGATGCAGAGATAGCGGCGATGACAAGCATTCCTTATGCATTTGCGATTGGTAGCATCATGTATGGGATGATATCTACACGTCCTGACGTGGCTTTCGCACTAAGTGTAGTGATTAGATATCAATTGGAACCTGGTCTTCCACACTGGAAAGCTGTGAAAGACATCCTCAAGTATTTGAGAAGGACCCATAAGTTGTTCTTGGTCTATGGGGTGGAGAACTGAAATTGGAAGGCTATAACGACTCTAGCTTCCAAAGCGATATCGATGACTCGAAGTCAACCTCTGGGTTTGTATTCATGCTCAATGGTGCTGCTGTCTTTTGGAAGAGTTCCAAGCAAGACAATACTGCGGATTCCAGCACAGAGGCCGAATACATTGCTGCATCAGATGCAGCAAAGGAGGCTGTTTGGATAAGGAATTTCGTCCAAGAGTTGGGCGTCATTCCTAATGGAGTTGCTCCTGTCCCGGTGTTTTGTGACAACACGGGAGCTGTAGCTCAAGCGAAGGAGCCAAGGTCTCATCAGAAATCAAAACACGTACTGAGAAAGTATCACATCCTCCAAGAGATTGTGGAAAGAGGAGAAG
>NW_027361072.1:0-300 GCF_012295235.1 Primulina huaijiensis
CATAACATAACCGCCTGATTAGACTAAACCACAATATTGGGCTGATAGGGACGTATCCACTACCACATACATTAGATCCCAGTTCATGCTTTAACGGGTGGATTGGTCCCCGTTCATTCTTTAACGCTTTCCAATCCTGATCTAAACTCGTTCATGCTTTAATGGGGTGGGTTGGTCTCCGTTCATGATTTAACGCTTTCCAACCCCATACATAATTTAGTCACAAGACATTTAGCATACCTCAAAAACTTGAATATATTTTCTTTGCACGTCAAACCTACTTACTTGGCATTGAGGGAT
>NW_027361073.1:0-628 GCF_012295235.1 Primulina huaijiensis
GGCATGACCATAAACTCGTAGTGCCCATATCTAGTACGGAATGCTCTCTTGTGCACATCAGACTCTTTCACTTTTAATTGATGATATCCAGATCGTAGATCAATTTTTGAAAATACCGCTGCTCCCTGCAACTGATCAAATAAATCTTCAATTCTTGGCAGTGGATGTTTGTTTTTGATAGTGACCTTGTTAAGTTCCCGATAATCGATGCATAGACGCATGCTACCATCTTTCTTTTTCACAAATAATACCGGTGTGCCCCATGGAGAATAACTAGGGCGAATGAAACCCTTGTCTAGCAATTTTTGGATTTGATCTTTCAATTCTTTCATTTCAGCGGGTGCTAGACGATAAGGCGCTTTAGATATAGGAACGGTGCCCGGCATAAGATCAAAATAGAGAATTTCACTTCACGATCAGGTGGAATACCAGAAACGTCCTCGGGAAAGACGCTAGGAAAATCTCTCACAATGTCAACATCTTCTAATTTCTGACTGATAGATTCCTGTGCAGTAGTGACACATGCTAAATAAGCTTGGCATCCACGTTTAATAAGCTTCCTCGCACATAGACAAGAGATAATGTGCGGCATTTGCTTGTTTCTCGCCGCCTCGAAGACAAAAGATTT
>NW_027361073.1:868-2102 GCF_012295235.1 Primulina huaijiensis
TTAGTCCCCAAAATTTCTGATAATTGCAATTTGGCCCTTATAATTTTCGGAAATTTCCATCTTAGTCCTTTAGAGTTTTGAAAATTTCATTTTGGTCCTTAAGAATTTGGTAATTGCATTTTGATCCTTTAATTATCGAAAATTGTATTTTAGACCTTAAAATTTCGAAATTTTCCCAATTAACCCCAACAGATTCGATACCTTCATTCAACCCCTTAGTTATGATTCTTCTTTAAATTTGACCCTAGACTTTTTATTTGGAATCATCTCATTCTTCACATAAACTAAGGCACACAATTCATATCATTTTCTATGGTTTCTAAAATCATAACTTAAATCCAACTAAGGTAGAACATGCAACCTAATTTCCTCTAGGTTAAATCTTGTTCCCAAACCAATTCTAATAACCAATTTAACATTTTATGCGGTAGAAGCAATGAAAAAAAAAAACGTTGAATGACTAGGTTACTTGTGATAAGCGTAGTGTCTGCTTCTTCCTCAGCTTCCTCGGCATTCATGACATAAGCTCGCGCCGTAGTAGCTGCTTTCCTCTTAGGGCAATCGATAGCTTTGTGTCCATCCTGCTTACAGTAGAAACATTTAAATGATCCCCATTCACATTTGCCAAGATGAAACGGTTGCACTCCTTGCATGGTTGCCTTTCAGCAGGCTTTGGTGCTCCCGGATTTTGTGGCTTTGGTGGTGCTGGCTTTTTGACTGGACCTTGGGGCTTTTGAGGCCCTTGCGGTCTAGGAGGACCCGTGTATGGCTTCTTGTTAGGCTGATTATTACTTTTGTGTAGTTGCCTCTTGCGCTGTAGCTCAAAGTCAATGTCCTTTAAGGATTGCTCAGCCTGAAATGCATAGGTAACTGCTGTAGCATATCCACCGGACGCATCATCATCACCTTATCCCGAATGGTAGGTCGAAGGCCATCCATGAAATGTCTCAGCTTTTCTTCCGCATCTCTGGCAATAAGGTGTACAAAGTGACAACCCCTATCAAACTTCTTCACAAAATCAGCAACAGATATGTCTCCCTATCGGAGCGTCATAAATTCCCTCTTTATCCGTCCTCTGGCATCAGCAGTAATGTATATCTCATAGAATTTTGTCTTGAATTGAGCCCAAGTGAGTGTAGCAAGGTCTACACCATGTTCGGCTCCCTCCCACCATAAGGAGGCGTCATCGCTGAATAGATAAGTAGTACACCTCACACGATCCGCATCTCCCATA
>NW_027361074.1:0-444 GCF_012295235.1 Primulina huaijiensis
GCTTAATGTGGATGGGAGCTCGCGTGGTGTATCTGGGGACTCTGCAGCTGGTGGCGTTGTTCGGGATGATTCAGGGAGGGTTGTGCTCTCATTCAGTGAGTTCATTGGAGCTGGGTCTTCTCTCCGGGCTGAGCTTTGGGCGGTTTGGAGGGGTCTTCTCCTTTGTTCTGATCACTCTTTTTTCCCTCTTTGGATCGAGCTTGATTCTCTTACTTCTATTCAGCTCATTCGTTCCCGTCGATGTTGCTGGGGTCTTGATCATATTATATCCAGGATTCTGGTCCTTTTGAGGGGGCGGTCTGTTCATATTTCGCATATATTCCGGGAGGGTAATTCGGTGGCGGATGCGTTGGCGGCGAGGGCCCATACCCTTAGGCACTTTACCTTAGAGTTAGGTCTTTCCCTCCCTAGGCACATTTCCATACTTGTTCGTTCGGATACATC
>NW_027361075.1:0-200 GCF_012295235.1 Primulina huaijiensis
TCCATTTGATGAAGAGTTTCTGAGCCATAAAGCTGTCCAGTTGCTCGATCTTCTCGTAAAAGTTTATCCCAAAATTTAGTAGAGCTAACTCTCCATAGGCTAGAGATACCTTCATTAGTATATCCAAATTCTGGCTGTCATCTCCAGATCCATGCGATACCAAATTCCATGAAGAACAGACATAAAGTCTTACCGTCAAT
>NW_027361076.1:0-786 GCF_012295235.1 Primulina huaijiensis
TGTATATAATGTGCCAATGGTGTTGGATTGGTATAAATAATGGTGTTGGTTTTCTTGGGCAAGGGAATCGATTCGAAATAATCGTGCCCCGTTGGCGCCGAAGTTGCTAGCCCCAGAGACAAGGGCTGCAGGTAGACGGGGTATTTAGCGCAAACATGCGAGATAAATGATGATTCTCCCGAGCGAAGATTGTTTTCCCCCGAGTTTTCCTACGTAAATAACGCATTTGTGGCGTTGGATTTGAATTCGGAATAAAATCCTGATGCGCCCAATGACACGCGAGCCGGTGCGCCGATGGCCGACACGGGCGACAAAAACGACGAATCTCAAGAGACAATGTTGTTTCTCGTCGAGTTTTCATATGTAAATAATGTGTCTGTGGTGTTGGATTGGTATTGGATAAGAAAAAAAAAACACGTAAAATGGAAAATTTTGTTATGACTCCTGACCAATTCAATGTCCACTGCAGTCACTTTCGATTTTTTTTCTAAGTATACTATAGGGGGGTGAGGGTGTTTGTTCATGGGGCAGTCCGAGCCTTCGATGGGGGCGTGCCGTCGCCCCAACATCACTCTAAGCCCCAAGCACGAACCCCGGCGACCCGCGGGCGTAGCTCCGGCCGCCGCCGGCGGACCTCCGGCCGGCGGCGTCGACCGTGCCGTCGCCGAAGTTTGATCCCGTTTCGAAACGACGTGCGCGATAACCCTCAAGGTTCGATGGAAAAATCGGCGTAGGGAGTGTCCCTACGCATGCAATGAGCATGTGATTGCGCTCGCGTGTGAGCGA
>NW_027361077.1:0-354 GCF_012295235.1 Primulina huaijiensis
TGATACGTTATTCAACAGTTTATTTTATGAACTGGATATTTTATTCAGTTTAAAAGAAAATTTTTAATTTTTCCGCAAATTTTAAAATACGGATTTCTAGGCCTTTACATTAACTTTGTGGCGTTTGTCGATCGTGTCTTGCGCGGATTGTCAAAGACGCGTTCTTTGAAGGTTCGATTAAGTTTCGATTGTTTCTTTTGTGATAGTTTATTACTAAACCGCGTCGTTTAGGGGTGAATATCACGTAATTGCTTGAATCAAAAGATCGGGACATCGTAACAACGAGCCTTGTTCGTTATAGAATTGAGTACGTGATTCATATTTAATCGCGTTTGCTTTTCATCGTACGGGGAT
>NW_027361078.1:0-549 GCF_012295235.1 Primulina huaijiensis
TAACCATCATTTCCCTCTCCCTTGCACAAAATCTGAGAGAAATTCGGAGCTAATAATCGTGAGGTCCTAGGGGAAAAGCAAGAGAGAATAATCGAGTAGAAGGTAGCATGAAAAGAAAGCACTCCACCTCCTCCGCGCCGGATCGTCTCGTTCTTTCGTTTTCTATCAAAACGAAACCAGGCATGTCTATGTTTTTATTGCTCTTCAATCAAGTCCTATTATCAATTATTTTTCATTACATGATCATCATTTCCCATGTCACAAACCGAAAATACATCAAAGAAATTTTCAGAAAAATAGCATGCAGATTTTTCGGTTTTCATGATGCTTCACGGGTTGGCTAGTTTTCATTGTTGCAGGTATTGGTTCGACTTCCAGGCTCCTAAAGCTGATCCTAGGCATGTACTAGGACATGTTAGGAACACATTTGTCCAGTGGTTTGAGTCCCATGTCAGCCGAGACCAAGAAAATGACATCAACTCCATTTGTGTCCATTTGTGTTTCAAAAAAAAAAAAATCTGATGTTGCTGTCATAAGGGAATGGATCGG
>NW_027361079.1:0-868 GCF_012295235.1 Primulina huaijiensis
TTTCCGTGTCCGGATTCCCCACACTAGGGATTTCTCTTTGTTCCTTTGTGCTTGGAAAAGGAATCCTCGCTGGACACCCGGTGGCCATGTGAAGGAATTTCTGCCTTTTATTGTGCTGTGGTTTTTATGGACGGCTCGTAATGATTCGAAGCACCGTCAGTTGATTATATCGGCTGAGACTGTGAAGTCTCAAATTTTGTCTTATTTGCGTCTCTCTCATGCTGCTCATATTGTCAAGGCCCATCATTGGGTGGGTGTTTCTCAGGCGGCGAGATTGCTTGGTATCTCGGTTGTTTTTCATAGAGTTCGTAGGACGGCTATTGTTCGTTGGCTTCGTCCGCCTTCGGGGTGTTTTAAGTTGAATGTTGATGGGAGTTCGAGAGGCAACCCTGGAGATTCTTCTGTTGGTGGTGTGGTTCGTGATGACTCCGGGCGGGTTCTTCTTTCGTTCAGTGAGTTCATTGGAGCTGGGTCTTCTCTCCGGGCAGAACTTTGGGCGGTTTGGAGGGGTCTTCTCCTTTGTTCTGATATATCCTTTTTCCCCCTTTGGATTGAGCTTGACTCTAAGACTTCCATTCAGATAATTCGTTCTCGTCAGTGTTGTTGGGGTTTGGATCATCTTGTTTCTCGGATTTTGATTCTCTTGAGGGGGCGTACGTTCCATATATCTCATATTTTCAGGGAGGGTAATTCGGTGGCGGATGCTTTGGCGGTGAGGGCTCATACCCTTCGGCAGTATTCCTTAGAGTTAGGTCCTTCCCTTCCTAGCCCCATTTCCACCCTTGCCCGCTCTGATCTTTCAGGGCTTCCCTACCTGAGATGTAGATGTTCTTAGCTCTTTGCAGCCCTCCTTCTTTTTGGATCTTTT
>NW_027361080.1:0-580 GCF_012295235.1 Primulina huaijiensis
ATCAAACTTACGCAGATTCTTCAAGGTATTGATACTCACGTGTCCTAGTTTTTGATGCCATAGGTCCAAATCATTTACCTTGACACTTCGACAATCACCACCTTCTCTCAAAAGATAGCAATTGTCAGCAGACCGAGTACCTGACATAACACAAACATTGGCATCATTAAAAACTTCACAATTATTTTTGTTGAAAATCATCATAACAAAGTTGACTTATGCTTATTAAGTTCGAATTAAGTCCTTCAACATGTAGAACATTGTGAAGTTCAGGAAGCCCATCAACGTTCAGGGTTCCATTGCCTACAATTCTCCCTTTGGCACCACCACTATAGGTTACATTCCCACTTTTTACTTCAACATAATCCGTGAGGTGTTCTTTAAATCCGATCATGTGGCGTGAGCACCCACTGTCAAAGTACCATGCACCTGCAATGTTATTTTTTAAAGAAGTATAAATGACATTGCATCGAATAACAGTTTTAGGTACCCATATTTTCCTTGTGGAAGATTTCTTCACTGCGGTGTTGTGCATGGTGTTGTGCAACACCGTGTGCAACACCCGATTTGATTGCCAATT
>NW_027361081.1:0-721 GCF_012295235.1 Primulina huaijiensis
TACTGATATGGCATGTTACCGTTGCACTGTAGGCTTATGCTTATCTGTTTGATTTACATAGCCTAAATTGTCATTACTTGCCTAATTGTTTCTCGAATTTTCTTGCTCGCAAATTCCTCTTCTATTCTTCGTTTTGGGCAAATTTTTCTCACAATCTAAACAATGGCAGGAAAGGGTTTTGATCCTCACGATATCCGCAGTGAAATGGGTCACACAAAGGATGTTGCCCCTTCTCCGGCAACATCCGATGCAACACCCACAGGTTCCAATTTACAAATCATCCCTGCTGCTCTTACGCCGGAACCCCTGGAGATTATTGCACCTGGTGAGTCTGGGAATGCCCTGGACGTTGATAATCCACCGATCAGCAGGGGTTTCGATCCACCCTCTCCTCCAAAAAGACGCTCAAAAAGGCAGGCCGGCTACAACCCTGATCTTACTCCCGGGAAGAGATTTCGTTACAAGGGCCAACCTTCCACTCGCCCTTCGTTGATTGATCCTGCAAAAACTTCGGGAGATGACTCTGCTGATGGTGACTACGAATTGGTTGCTCGTAAAAAACCTGCACCTCGGGTTGCTGTTATCCTTTCATCGTCTTCCTCGGACCAGGATGTTGATGTCTTTCTGATACTGCTCTTCCCCCCACACAACCCTCGCAGAATCTTTTTGAAGAAAATGAGGATGAAATTTCGTTGGCCCAATTTATGGCCAACTTGAAAAC
>NW_027361082.1:0-495 GCF_012295235.1 Primulina huaijiensis
GGTAATTCAGAGTTTATGACGAATAGAGATGGTTTGGTGACTTTTGGAGGCCGTATTTGCATTCCTGCTGGTGATGATATTCGGCGAGATGTCTTGACAGAGGCACATACCGCGCCATACTCGATACATCCAGGCAGCACTAAGATGTATCAGGATCTTCGTAGACCCTATTGGTGGCCAGGTATGAAGAAAGATATTGCCATGATTATTTGTCAGTGCCTAACTTGTCAGCAGGTGAAGATCGAACACCAGAGACCTGCTGGGACATTGTTATCATTGCCGATTCCTCAATGGAAATGGGAACACATTACGATGGATTTCGTGACTGGTCTTCGCAGAACGCAGAAAGGTTTTAACTCTATTTGGGTTATTGTTGATCGGTTGACCAAGTCAGCGCATTTTCTGCCAGTTAAGACGACGTATTCCATGAACCAGTATGCCAAAGAGTATATAGCAGAGATTGTTAGACTTCATGGTCTTCCTGTGTCGATTGTG
>NW_027361083.1:0-878 GCF_012295235.1 Primulina huaijiensis
ATTTGATCAATTTTTCATTTTTTAATTCTTGATTTTGATTTTTAGAATTAGATTGAAGTTGAGATTGAAATTTTCCTTTTTCATGAATATTAACTGCAGATGCAAATTTTGCAAGAGTCTCTTTCAAATCACTCATAGATTGACTGTTTTGAATATTGATAGATTCTTGCTTTTGGATAAATGCATGAATTACATCTTCAAAGTTTTTTCTTGGAGGTGTAACATAAGGAATATAACCTTGATGATTTTGGTTATTTTGAAAATATTGTTGTGAGGGTTGTGCATTATTATCATTCCTCCAACTAAAATTATGATGATTTTTCCATCCAGGATTATATGATGTTGAAAAAGAATCTAGTATTGGTTTTTTTATAATTGTTAACATAATTTTCTTGTTCATGGAGACATTCTTTAAATGAAGGTAATGTTGGACAATCGTTTGTAGCATGATCATGTGTATCACATATATGACAAACAATTTCTTGAATTCTTTTTAATTGAACACTCTTTTTCATTTTTAATGACTCAATTTTTCTTGATAAAGATGCAAGTTTAGCTTGAATATCTATATCATCTTTAAGATTATAGATATCATCCCCATTTGTTGAATTATTGATTTTAGTTGTTAGTGGTTCTATTGTGCCTATATTATCCCAATTTTGAGCATTTTCTGCTAATGAATCCAAATACTCCATAGCTTCATTTGGGTTTTTATCTTTAAAAGTTCTATTACACATGAATTCTATCATTTGCCTATCTTTAGGTATTAAACCTTCATAAAAGTGATAAACTATTCTCCATGTTTCAAAACCATGATGTGGGCATGTATTAACTAATTCTTTATATCTATCCCAACATTGATAAAATGTTTCTCCTTG
>NW_027361084.1:0-429 GCF_012295235.1 Primulina huaijiensis
ACATTTTTCTAATAAAGAATGAATTTCTTTTTTACATAATTCTAAGTATTCAGAATTCATTTGACAAGGACGAGCCTTGGTAGGAATATTTATTTCCTTAAAATCTTCTTCATATGGAAGAGAGATTATATGTTTCTTTCTATTCCAAAAAGCATTTGGAAGATCATTACATATTTCTAATGAAAATTTATTATAAATAAATTTAATCTTATCCTGTAATTTAGGATTTTTTAATGTATCATCTATAGTTAAAATTTTAACTTCTTCTTTTAAAGAATTAATTTGAAAAGTTTTTCTATCAATCTTTTCTTGTAATTCATTAAGAATTCTATGAACATGTTTAGTTATAAACTGAAAAGAAATAGGATTACCTTGATAATTTCATATTATACCTGTTTCATCAACATGCTTTAAAGGATAAATTTGATA
>NW_027361085.1:0-461 GCF_012295235.1 Primulina huaijiensis
CTTCCTGAAGTAGCTCTACCATATGAGTGAGATGGGCATTCTCTGTATTAAGCTGGGCCACTTGTGTCTTCCATCCCTGAACGTCTGCCTCTGCCTCGTCCAACATATCAATGGTAAGCTGGTGGCGCAGTTCGTAATCCCTCTTATTCTGCTTGATCTTGTTCTTCAGTACCTTACCCTGTTGAGCCAGATGATGGTTCACCTTCGAAATACTGTTTATAGCCTCACTTAAATTCTCCAGTCTCTTCTTGCTCCTGGCATTTTGCTGTTTTTCTTCTTCTAATTCTTTTCGGTATCGGTCGATGTCTTCGTGCAGCTTTCTTTCTCGATGCAAGCCGTGTTCTATGCCATCCCTCAAGTCCATGTTATCTCCTCTTACCAACTCTCCCTGGTAGATAGCGTTGTTAAGCTGGGTCCGTATTACCTCCTTCTCTGTGGCTAAGATCGCATTCTCCCGTCTT
>NW_027361086.1:0-721 GCF_012295235.1 Primulina huaijiensis
TGTTTCCTCATAAAAATCCATAAACATTTTAAAAGAAACCTTTCAGCATATAAAAATCCATAAATCTTTTAAATAAACATTTCAACATCATACACATTTAAAATATGCTTTTAAATCTTAAACATTTAAAATAAACATTTTAACATATTAAATCGTAACCTTATAAAATAACATTTTGACATAATAAATCGTAAACATTTAAAATCCATGTCATAAAAATTCGTAAATATTTGAAATAATCATATTAGCACATAAATCAGCATTCAGGACACTGCCATGACGTTTACCAATTTCTAGGTGTAAAATGACCGTTTTACCCCTGGACGTAAAATTTCACGTTTTAAACTTTTTCTTTATTTCATTGACTCTAACATATCCCAAATAATTATTTAAGTTTACATGAATTTTCTCAAATTTTTATTTGGCTTAAATGGATGACTTTTAATTTAATCTTCAAATGTGACGTATTAATGCGTTTTAATTTCGAATTAAACCAAACCTTAATATAAAATTCCCAAATTAAAAACTTAGACTTTTAATAATTATTTAAGCTTAAATATAATTTTCATAATTTTATAAAACTTAAAACTAGGCGTTTTAATTAACTCGCTAATTAGCGTTCCGTGCGGCGGTAAAATCCCGAATAAATCCAAAACTCGTTATTTTGATTCCAAAATTTTAACATAACCTTTTTATGATTTATTCTACCCTTCGAAGTCAT
>NW_027361087.1:0-503 GCF_012295235.1 Primulina huaijiensis
AATTAATGGAAGATAATTACCACTAAAGTCTAGAGCACAAGCTCTTAGCATATCTTCCAAGGTTCGAATTGTTTTCTCTGTTTGGACATCAGTTTGAGGATGATCAGCCGTACTTAGAGTGACTTTTGATCCTATAACTTCTTGAATGCTCTTCCAAAATCGGGATACAAATCTCGGATCTATATCATATAAGATATTGACTGGAACTCCATGTAATCTTACTATGTTGTCCATGTACAAGGTGGCTAGTTTATCTAGGTTGTAGTTCATTCGCACCGGTAAAAAGTGTGCAGATTTGGTCAAACGATCGATAATAACCCAGATCTCATCATGGTTTTGTCTTGACTTTGGTAATCCTACCACAAAGTCTATGGAAATGTGTTCCCACTTCCATGTTGGAATCTCTAGTGTTTGTAGGAGTCCTCCGGGTCATTGGTGTTCGGCTTTGACCTGTTGAAAGATTTGGTATTTAGCGACAAAGTTGGCTACATCTTTCTTCATTC
>NW_027361088.1:0-474 GCF_012295235.1 Primulina huaijiensis
ATATGAGTTAGAATTTAATTTGAGAGTGATTTATGCTTTTTGTTGTTCATATATACTTCCATTTCTGTGTTATTGTACTAAATAAATTATTTATAAACTTTGACTTATCATTTTTCTCTTATCGAGGTTGTTTGTGTTATGATTTTTTTTATTCATTTTGATTAATATTGTTGACGATAATTGATTTTTCTGATATTATATGATGTGTCTTGTTGTTTATATGAAAATAAGTATGAGAGTACACCAATCAAAGCCACGTATTTTGGGTCTTCTGTCCTACGAAGAGGATAATAGATGTGTTGGGTGCAATAATTGTCCATGCTTGGTAGATTGATCGAACCGTGGTGCTTGAGCTGCAGTGCAATTTAAAAGATTTGAGTTGCACCATCACCACCAGCTATAGCTTTTGGTAAAACGGCAAGTGCTCGGTCTTACAAGATGGTTTGTGTGAAATATGTAATTTATTGGTTCTTC
>NW_027361089.1:0-752 GCF_012295235.1 Primulina huaijiensis
TCGGTTTTATTTTTCAGTATTGATCATTACATCTTAGACTTGAAAAAGATGATTGATTTCGAGGACGAAATCTATTTTTAGAGGAGAGGAATTGTAATGCCCGAATTTTGAAAAAAATAAAATTGTGGCAGTAGTTGTGATGGTTTATGGCTTTACGTTATGGTATGAATGGTAATGAATGTTATAGAATGGAATAGATAATGGATGGGTAGAATCAAAGGTTGAATTTGAGCTAAATAGGTAATGGAAGTGCAGAAACGGTATGAAAAATGTGGCAGTAGTTGTGGTTTTTAGCATAATGTTTTGTATATTGATCCAATTGATGTGAGGCCACTTTCATTAGAAAGATAAGACATAAGGCTATAACTTTAATGTTTTTAGTTTTGTTCAAATCATTAGGAAAGACGAGCCAAAAGCGCCCTGAAGTGTGTCATTCTTATCGTCGTTGCTACAATGACACATGTTAGGAGATTGAACATAATTTTTTACTCAGACCTTCAAATGACATGAGGCTAATTGGAGATGCAAGCCAAGACATAGGGCTACAACTTTCCTGTTTAATAATTTTTTTTTAAATTTTAAAGGGAAGAGACGTTTTGGAAGCAATCTTTGACGTAGCTGTGCGCAGAGCGCGCCCGAGCGGAAAAAGATATCCGCCCGGGCGGGCCTTGTTCAAAAATTTTGGATTTATGACCGATAGTTCCGCGCCCTAGCAGAAAAAAATGTCCGCCCGAGCGCCAAGCAATTTAAGA
>NW_027361090.1:0-476 GCF_012295235.1 Primulina huaijiensis
ATTTTTCATTCATTTTCAATATCAATTGCATTGCAATTCAACAAATAATAATAACAATAATAATAATAATCAAGAATATGATCAATTAAGAACACTTAGGCACCATATGAACCCTATTAGAACTAGTGCCCTATCTTGTTTAGTTTTTCCTCCTGATGCATCTAATTTCAACTTTAAACCTCAAATTATTCAACTTTTACCAAATTTCATGGCTTAGATTCTGAAAATCCATATTTACATCTAAGAGAATTTGAGGAAGTTTGTAACACTTATAATGATCAAAATTGTAGCATGGATATAGTTCGATTAAAGCTTTTCCCTTTTTCTTTAAAAGATAAAGCTAAAACATGGCTACAAAATTTGAGACCAAGTTCAATAAGATCATGGGAAGAAATGCAACAACAATTTCTCAAAAAGTTTTTTCCTTTCCCTAGAATAAACTCTTTTAAAAGACAAATTACAACTTTTTCTCAAAA
>NW_027361091.1:0-237 GCF_012295235.1 Primulina huaijiensis
AATCATCATCTCCACTTTTATGCATCAAATTTCGTACTCTTAATCCCATATTGTAATGGACATATACCAATTTATGCAACTTTTCCATTGCCAAACGGTTGCGAAGCTTAGTATGTATTAAAGACCATGTACTCCAATTTCTTTCACAACCAGAAGATGAACATGTCTGGCAGACATTTTTTAACTGCCATTTTTGCAAGTGGGGATCCAAACTCTCCAATTTGTTCCGTGAACAAT
>NW_027361092.1:0-742 GCF_012295235.1 Primulina huaijiensis
TTAGAGAACATGATTCCCCTTCCGGGGGCTGATTTGAGGTAAAGACGAAGTATTCGAATAACTGCATGCATATTGTCTAATTTACTCGGATGATGTATGAATTGACTTACTAAACCAAGTGCATAAGAAATGTCTCGGCGGGTGTGAGAGAAATAAACTAGCTTACCCATCAGTACTAGTTGATGCCTCTCTTTGTTGGTTGGTTCTTGATCAGGAAATTCTCCCAGCTTTTGATTTTGTGCCATTAAGGTGTCAACTGGCTTGCAATATAGCATTCCCAGTTCAGAACAATTACTTTACTTTGAAGTTTCCAATACAATTCTATCAATTAAGGCACGCTTTCTTCGTTTCGATCGAACCATTAGTTTGGGTTTACGATGTCAGTTGATGAAAAAATTGGTAAAATATATGAAACTGTAATGACCAATTTAGGGATTATATCTTTCAAAATTTTAAATAGATGGACAATGGGAGAGTCTAGTTCGGAATGGTGGGCGAGGAACGTGGAAATTCACCGAACTCCGAAGTGCAGAAACTTAGAACAATCAATCACATATCAATACAAATCAACAATTGGTTCTTGGAGCAAACGTAAAAAGACTTAAATTTCCTTATCCAGCCACAAGAATGGCATATTATCGCGTATGGTGCGAGCAATACGTCGGCGAATGCAAGCAGAAACGGGAATTAAAGACCAAAAAAGTATTCAAACGGAACGATTATAAAGAAAAACAAGAAAGAC
>NW_027361093.1:0-641 GCF_012295235.1 Primulina huaijiensis
TGCCCCTACTCCAGTCAAACAGAGCTTTGCAGAATTTGGTGACCTATTGGGTGGGCCTGCTGAGCCGACTCTTGTTGATGGCATTCCGGGTATTCTTTTCCCGGATCAGGTTATTTCTTCCCTGTCCGTGCCTTTTAAATTTGCCTTAATTGGCCGTGTTACAGGAAATCGGGGTGTTACACCCAATAGTGCTATCCTGGCTGCCTTTTCCCATCATGGTTTTATGGGCTCATTTAATGTGAAATTTCTTCCTCGAGGCTTTTTGGTTATTATTTTTTCTGTTTAGGGAGATTATCTGAAATTATGGTCTCAGAAGTTGGTTTCTATTGGGAAAGTTTCGATTCATTTTTTCAAATGGACACCAGAGTTTAAGTTTGAGGCCGAGTCTTCGATTACTCCGGTTTGGGTTCGGATTCCTGATTTACCACTGCATTTATATGACAAGCAGTGTCTTTTTCAGATTGGTAAACTTTTAGGGAATCCTGTTATGGTGGATGAGATTACAGCGGATGGTTCTCGTGGTTCTTTTGCCCGCATTTGCGTTGAGATTGATGTTTTGCACCCTCGTCCGGCTCAGATATGGGTGGGGTGGGGTTGTCACAGACAGATTTTAGGCGTAGTTTATGAAAATGTCCCCTACT
>NW_027361094.1:0-383 GCF_012295235.1 Primulina huaijiensis
CTTCCTCAACACTTGAAGAAGAAAAATGAGAGAAAAACTTGGAGATAAGTATCAAGAATTTTCGGCCAAGGTGTCTAATGGGGGGGAGGGAGGCTTGTCTTGGACATGCAAAAAGTTAAAAGCAAAAGTTGCATGCCATGCCTTGAAAACACAAAAAGTAGTCTCCCAACCTTTCACCTCCCATGCATGTATATTATATGGTTTTTTAATCAAATTAAAAACCATGGACTAAATTTAATTATCTCAAACATATTTGAGACTAATTAAACATTACTTGAATTTACCCAAGTCCCACTAGTTAAATAATTATTTTAATTGAGCTCTACAAGACTCAATACGATTTAATTAATCCAACACTTGAATTAATTTAATTATTTGGACTC
>NW_027361095.1:0-356 GCF_012295235.1 Primulina huaijiensis
TAATAAAAATTTTGACCTTTTCTCTCATTTGGCCTATAAATAGAGATCTTGTGCTAGCTTGAGAATCATTCTATCCCATTGTAAAATATAGTATGAGTGTGTATAAAAGTTCTAAGTTCCAATAAATTTTTCATTTTCCCAACTATGAGTGATGAATTTAGTGTTGATCAAAAGTTAGCTCATGGAAAGCTAAATATATTATGTCAAGGTGAAAATGATGAATTCTTGGTGAAGTAAGATTGTTTATATTTTGTATATTCTTTCTTTATTTCTTTTCATTTTGCTAACTTCTTTTTATTGTAGGTATAAATTTGAATTATTTGTTGTTATCAATTTACATCAAATGCTTGATACCA
>NW_027361096.1:0-999 GCF_012295235.1 Primulina huaijiensis
TTGAGTATATCCTTTTGCCACCAATCGCGCCTTAAAGGTCAATACTTTCCCATCCGCCCCAAGTTTTCTCCTGTAAATCCATTTACAACCTATGGGAACAGTTCTCTCAGGTGGATCCACAAGGTTCCACACTTGGTTCGAATGCATGGAATTCATCTCAGATTCCATTGCTTCAAGCCACTTGGATGAATCGGCATCAGGTAACGCTTCTTTGAAGGTCCTTGGATCACATCCATGGATAGGCTCATCATGGCCCTCTTCAAGAAGCAGACCATACCTCATAGGTGGTCTCGAGACTCTCTTGGATCTTCTAGGAGCTTGTTTCTCCTCTCTTGGCTCTTCTGGTGTGGGTTCTACAATTGTGGGTGTTTCTCAAACCTCTTCGAGTTCTATCATCTCCCATTTTCTATCCAATAGAAATTCATTTTCCAAAAAGGTTGCATTCCTAGAAACAAACACCTTTGTTTCTTGGGAATGATAGAAATAGTATCCAACTGAATTCCTTGGATATCCCACAAAGTAACATAAAATGGATCGACTATCCAATTTATCTCCCACTACCTGCTTCACATAAGCAAGGCATCCCCATATTCTAAGATAAGAATATTTTGGAGGCTTACCCAGCCATATCTCATATGGAGTCTTATCAACTGCCTTTGAATGGACATTGTTCATGTAGAGGCCTGTATTTCGTACATGAAAATTTACGGAATAATTTAAAATTTTTCTTATTAAAAGTAAATAACATGCCTCATTCATAAAATTAACTTGATAAAAAGATTTAATGTTCACAATAGCAGCGGAAGTAAATATCTGTTTCAAAACAACAACTTAAAATAATTCATCGTGAAAAAAATGAGTTTGCATAAAAATGATAAATAAACTGGAGCATGAGGTCCTCGGGTTCCTACTACTGTCGACCCAAGCTAGCTCACTGGTCCCAGCCCTTGGCTGCGACCTCATCAGTACCTATAACAATCAAGTCTAATGAGTCTAAAG
>NW_027361097.1:0-495 GCF_012295235.1 Primulina huaijiensis
TATGTGATTGTTATGAAATTCCAGTTTATATGTGTATGAAAATATCCAGATTTTGAGCCTTGTGGATTGATATTGTTGAGGATTATGATTGATTGTTATTGAGTATTGATATGTAAGTTGGTCGGTATCGAGAAGCTATGCCGTTATGCCGTTAAAATGTACCGAAATGAAATAGTGATAAGTACATGTGTTGATTTGAGTGAGAGATTAATAGAATGCATCTTGAATGTATCATTTCAGATTTATATTGACAAGATTCGACTTCAAGATTTCGATCACGATAAAGACTGTGCAACGAAAGGTATAATTCATGTGAATGCGGGAAGATACAACTCGAATTAGACTTGATTTAAGTTTCCCAAAATCACATACTAGATTGTTTACCTTTTTATATGTTTTCGCTTTGTCTATTGATATATATTCAAGCATTTAAGATAGGAGAATCATTGACAGAATTGCCAAATTTCTAGATGTTCGGTGGTATCGACGCATAGG
>NW_027361098.1:0-2086 GCF_012295235.1 Primulina huaijiensis
AAAATTGTCTCCCAACTCTTCACCTCCCATGCATGCATTCTACTTAGGCTTATAACAATTATAAAGCCCATGGACTTTTATTTAAATTTTCTCAAACATATTTGAGTCCATTTAACCTTTACTTGATTTTACTCAAGCCCACGATTTTAATAATTATTTCCAATTGAGCTCTATAAGGCCCAATGTTATTTAATTAACTCAACACTTGAATTAATATAATTATTTGGACTCTACTAGGCCCACTACTGTTTAATTAATTCAACACTTGAATTAATTTAATTTAGTCCATAATAATGTTTATGAAAATCACAATTTTCAAATACATTATTTATTTGGCCAACTTTTAATTTAGGAACACATTCATAAATTAAAAGTTACATTCCCCCCATAGAAGTCATACTTCTATTTTTCTTTATGCTTATAAACTCTTTTATAAGCCGTTCAATACATTGAACTATTTTACTTCTCAACGGGATCTAGAAAGATAGTATTTGTGTGGCTCTCAATGGTTCATTGATACAACTAGCCGTGGGTTCACATCTCCATGTGATTCGGACTAAACATGTCCTTATTTGAGCATACCCCAATTGCTCCATTCTTACTTATCAACTCCTTGATAACAAGAACGTCAGAACTCAAGTCTGATAGTACCCAACCAATCATGTTAAACGCCTAGCAGCATCGCTTACATGATTCCCTAGGTATCAAATGAGAGTGCCTGCAAGAACCATTCAATTATGGTTAGCGTAACAGTACGGTCCCTTCATCTCATATATCCCGACCGATTCGACAACCATTGGTATATCGAAAGTTGTCAATGAATCGATACTATGTGTCATGTTGTAGTTGCATCGATGGTGTAATCTATGAAACCCCTTTCATAATTACCACTATACTCTGTTCAGAGATTTCATACTACATACACATAGGATATCTATACCCGAAGGTAAGTGGTGAATCCCTGACTACAATGCATCAACTCCTATATGTTTCGACAAAACACCCAGCCTTGCCACCTGATGACCCCTTGAGAGTCGGTAAACAAGTCAAAGTGCAATGCTAGCACATAGAGTCTCAATGTTGTCCCGGGTCGTAAGGACTAATGGTGTACAACCATAAACTAGGACGTTTTCACTCGATAAGTGAGAACCACTTGGAAAGTCCATTATGGAGGGTTGTTCAGTGCACTCTACAAGGAGCACCTATCTGCATGCTCGGACATCAAAATGTCCCCTACCAATGATGTAACGCTCTGACCTGTTTTAGTAAAATAACAGCGGAAATAAAGATTTTTCTCGAAGGGAGGAAGGAAGGATTCAAAATACATTTTCAATATATAACCAAAAGTGTAAACACATGATCAATAAAATGATACAACAAAATACAAAATGTCATTTTGATCATGTATATCAAAATATCTTTCTTCCTTCCATCTTTCATACATATGACCTCGGCTCCAATCAACGTCCTGGCTCGTCGCTCTTATCCGCATCACATGAATAACTGAAATGAGTATAAAACTCAGCAAGTGGAACTCTTACATAGCAATGAATACATATCATACTCTGTAAAACATGGCTTTGAAAACATTAAATACCATCAACTCTGAAACATAAATAACTTAGCATAATATAACAATAAGATGGTATTTCTCTTTTCTCTGTTGGATTGATATCTATATAGTAACTCTGTCTCTGTACCTATATCCCATCGATATACATCGATAACTCTGAGGGATATAAGCCTATGGTCGTTGATCAACTAATTGCATGCAATCTCTGACTATGTATCTATCAATCCAATAAAACATTTGAATTCTCTCTTTGGCATTAAAACAAACACTTTGAAGACTCTATTTTCTTTTGTATTCCCTTTTTCATAATTGAGACAAAAATGCCTCTAATATACAACAAAGTGTATTAATACATAGCATGAATCAAATGGAAGGGAATAACATGTTAAAACCATTGAAACACAATACATATATTATCATGTGAGCACAAGGAAATGAATTCCACTTACAACACTTGGAACCTTGAATCTACTCTCTTGGTACACAACCTACAACAATAAACCATAAACTTCA
>NW_027361098.1:3820-9465 GCF_012295235.1 Primulina huaijiensis
CAAACTGCAATGGCCTACGACGCACATCGGCATAACTCTTCTGTCTCGACTGCGCTGTCTTCATTCTCTCTCGAATAACAGCAACAACATCAGCAGTCTGTTGGACCAACTCTGGACCCAACATCTTTCTCTCACCAATCTCATCCCAATACAAGGGAGATCTACACTTCCTGCCATAAAGTGCTTCATACGGTGCCATGCCAATCGTCGCTTGGTAGCTATTATTATACGTGAACTCAACAAGAGGCAATTTAGAATCCCAGCTACCAGGATAATCGATAGTACAAGCTCTGAGCATATCCTCTAAAATCTGAATAACTCTCTCTGATTGACCGTCGCTCTGAGGGTGATATGCTGTACTAAATGCTAACCGTGTACCCATAGCTCTATGCAAACTCTTCCAAAACTCTGAAGTAAATCTAGGGTCACGATCAGACACGATCGACACAGGAACACCATGAAGTCTAACAATCTCAGCTACGTACTCTTCGGCATATTGGTTCATGGAATACGTTGTACGGACCCGGGTTCTAACTCAATTCGTTTTGGGATTTGTTGGATCTTTTCTAGAAAATGTGGGTCAAAATTTTGCTTTTAACATTAAATCAAATGTATAAATGAAGCATGAAACTATTCTTTATTCGATTAAACAAACATAATGTACATACAACTCTGTTTTAGTACAATCATATACTAGTGTTCAGAAAATCCAGTACACGTCAAGTACAAAACAACTAGTAATCTACGATGCCCGAAATCATCACAATATCTTGATCTCTCATCTTGCTCGCGACCCTGATCCTGCCCCACCTGTTGTTATGTACACATACAGACACAACAACAGCCGGAAACTCCGGTGAGAATAAATCCCAGTATAAAACATGGTATACATGCATGTCATGCAATTAAATA
The DNA here is from genome assembly GCF_012295235.1 of Primulina huaijiensis. Lineage (NCBI taxonomy): Eukaryota > Viridiplantae > Streptophyta > Magnoliopsida > Lamiales > Gesneriaceae > Primulina > Primulina huaijiensis. Next base: position 4,733 of record NW_027361098.1, read on the forward strand.
CAAAATCATAATACATGAATCAATAATCATGACACATTAGTGAATACAGATAAAACAATACGACTCTTATTCTTTGACTCGACTCATATCNATGGAGTAGGGGGTGGAGGTCCGTACCTCTCCTGCCTCTGCTCGTCTCGGTCCTCCTAGCGAGGCTCATCCACTCTCGTACGCTCGAGGATGCGTCTCGGGGCCATACTGTTCCATACATAACCCATACGTAACTAACATGCATAATTCCATAATTTATTTACATTTAAATACTGAACAATAAAAATATGGGCTTAAATATCTCATGAAATCATGCTGCTGAAATTAATTCATGCTTTAAATAAAATGCGTAAATGAAAAACTTACAGACCGAAGACGTGACTTCGTGAGCTTCNTATCAAATCTTGAACAAGTCAATAATCATTCTCGGTATAATTCGACAGCATATGTAAAGGCATAGAAATCCGTACTTGAAAATTTGCGGAAAATTTAAAAATTTTCTTTTTAAATAAATAAAAATTGCCTCATTCATAATTTAACTGATAAATAAAGTTTGATATTCAAAATAGCAGCGGAAGAAATCTAATGTTTGAAAAATACAGACTTAAAAATAATTCAGCAACATAAAAACTTGGTTTCAATTAAAAATAATACATGCTGAAATGAGGTCCTCGGGTTCCACCACTGCCGACCCAAGCTAGCTCACTGGCCCCCGCCCTCGGTCCCGACATCATCAGCAGCACCTACAACAATCAAGACTAGTGAGTCTAAAGACTCAACATGCATATATCGTAAATAACAAGTAAATAAATAGTAAAAATTTTGCATGGGATAATAATATCATGTCATGCGGCATACTGAAAATAACTTGATCTGAGCAATTATAATACGTGCATAACTGAACTGAAAATCATAGTAAAAATGTTTGCTCCTTGGAGCCCTGTACTGAAATAGCTGTATATAATTTTCTGGTGAGATTATTGTCTATGCAAGTGGTCCCTGAACTGAGCTGACCGGTAACTGGCGACCGGAATAAAACTGAACTGACCGGTAACTGGCGACCGGGCCGGTAACTGGCGACCGGACTTAATAATGTATGTCTGATCAGACTACTGCCACAGTATACTGGGTGAAACAACTGAACTGACCGGTAACTGGCGACCGGGCCGGTAACTGGCGACCGGACTTAATCATGATAGTAGAGTGACCACAAGCAATTTTGCATAAATCTCAAAATTTGTATTTTTGCACGTAATATAATTAATTAACATAATTAAATATCATGTCATAATTTTGCTGATTGGATTGGATCGCTCCCAGGCTCGCTGCAACCTAAATGTGTCATGAAAAATATGCAATAGCTTTAAAATGCACAACTATGCAATTAAACCCGAAAGTGCGACCATTACGTCCAACGACTCCGTATTTAAACATGACCCCGAACCAACCCGAACCAACACTGAACTAACATGTAGTCATGATTAAAATACGCCCAAAAAGATGAAATAATGCTCCAAAAATGGTGAGGGTCGAAATCTAGGTGAAATGGAGGCCAAAACACTAAACGCTCTTTCGAGAGTCAATTTGGCACATCGCACCGTAAATTCTCGTACGACCTCAAAAATGATCCGAATCACAAACGGCCAAAAACATGACCTTCCTAACTTGATGAGGCACTGTCCAGTCCAAGGCCATAGGCTAAAAGCCAACCGAGAACTCGAACGAGCCACTGAACCGTCACAGCAAGTTGCTGTCCAAAAATACAGCAGCTGTGCTTTGGTTTCTTGCGTCGATTGCGAGGCTAATGGCCATTGGGGCTTGAACCACCGACCAAAACCTCTTACCAACATCCCAAGGAATGATTTGAACCATGGCTAAGGGCTTTAGACCAGCCACAATTCGAAATATTCCAGCAACGAACCAAACGTTACAACCGAGAACAAATTCTGCACGTAGGATGCATTGCTTTTGTTTTGCTGTCACGAATCGTTCCAATGGCCATTTGATTGACCATGACACGATCTAGACATCTAGGGGCATGGTGTAAACCATGGCTAAGGGCCATAGGCCAACCAAGATCCACACCATTCCCTAAAATTCGAAACAACACAAGCTGAAAAAAAAGGGGAAGCCGAAAGGGGAAAGGGGCTGTTCTTGAGTTTTATTTAAAAACCGATGCACCATGGACCAAGCCACCAAAAGGGCGACTTATTCACGTCTTAGACATACTAGGGAAGTGATCTAACCATGGCTTTAGTCCTTGGGGCAGCCATGATCAGTTTCATTTCCCTTTTTGACAGCAACTGAATTTTCGAAACACAAATGGGGAGCAATGGGGAGTTTCTGTCATTTTCTTGATCTCGAGCATACATGAGTTTAATTGAATAGACCAACATGGTCCTTATGCATCCTATTACATGACTAGATGTCGCCTTAGGAGCCTGGAATCGAAACAATACCTGAAACCCACAAACAAAGCAAACCGTGAAGCTTGTCATGAAACTCAAAAAAAATGTGCATCTTTATTTTCGAAATGTTCATGATATATTTCGGTTTTTGTCTATTAAAACATGATCATGTAAGGTTTAAAAAACATAATACGACTTGATTGAAGAGTCAAGGAAAAATATATGCATGCCTGGTTTTGTTTTGATAGAAAACGAAAGAACGAGACGATCCGGCGCGGAGGAGGAGGTGGAGTGATCATCTTTCCTTTTCTTCTACTAAATTTTCTCTCTAGTTCTTGCTATGATTCTCTCGGTTTTATGGCTCTGAAAATGGCTCTGAATTTTGGTGGAGAGGGGGAAATAATATTGGTTAGGGGAGTGAGGGAATGGGTGCAAAATATAGGGACCAAATCAAGACCAAGTCTCCACCATTTTGAATTTTGAATTTTGTTTGCTAACAAATGATTATTGGATGAATCTAGAATGAGGTGACCGAATTTCCTTGCTAATCTAGACTAGGATATTGCTTATTAATTAATTAATTAAGGTTGATTAATAATCAAAAAGGTTCGCATGCTAAAACAACAAAGAATGAGTCAAAGGGTGAGTTGGCAAAGGATTTGTCTAGTCATTAAGGGTGGCCGAAATTTGGTGTAAAAATGAAGGGAAATTGTTGATTATTTACTAAATTTATTACCCTTAAAAGCCTTACTTATTCTTTAAATAATTTAGTGAACTAATTCCTTAATTATGGAACTTAAACGAATTTATTATTTAATCACCTCAAGTTGCTTAAATAAATCCTCAAACCTCCTTAATAACTTAAATTAACTTACTTGCTAGCTAAATTAAATTCTGGAAATGTTTTCTGAATCTTAAATTCTATCTCAAAACTCCAACTCCAGTCCGGCCTCACTGAAATAATTGAGACGACAAAAATTTAAACTACTACGTAAAATAATCAAATTTAGAAACTCATGCAATAAAAATCATTTTAATTTAAATACTAGAATTATGCATGACTTATACGTAGTCTAAGTTACGGGTTCTACAATCCTCCCCCCCTTAAAGAGAATTTCGTCCTCGAAATTAAAACTCACCGAATAACTCAGGGTACCGACTCCTCATCTCTGGCTCAGACTCCCACGTAGCTTCCTCCTCTGAATGGTTGAGCCACTTGACTTTCACTCGCTTAACCAGCTTGTTCCGAAGCTTCTTCTCCTGCCTGTCTAGGATCTGCACTGGCTTCTCCTCATAAGATAGGTTCGGAGTGAGATGCAACGGCTCAAAATTCAGCACATGCGAAGGATTCGCCATATACTTCCTTAGCATGGAGACGTGGAACACGTTGTGTACTCTGGCCAGATTCGGCGGAAGAGCAACACAATAAGCTAGCGTCCCAACTCTGTCGAGGATCTCAAACGGTCCAATAAATCTAGGACTGAGCTTCCATTTCTTCCCGAATCTTATGACACCCTTCATAGGTGCCACCTTCACGAAAACATGGTCGCCGACAGCAAACTCTAACTCTCTCCTTCTCTGATCTGCATAGCTCTTCTGTCGACTCTGAGCAGTCCTCATTCTATCACGGATCCGGGCTACTACATCAACAGTCTGCTGAATAATCTCTGGACCCAGCTCTGCTCTCTCTCCCACTTCATCCCAATGAACAGGAGATCTACACTTGCGGCCATACAGTGCTTCATACGGTGCCATACCAATAGACGACTTGAAGCTGTTGTTGTAGGTGAACTCTACCAATGGCAAGTTCGACTCCCAACTCCCTGAGAAGTCAATGATGCAAGCTCGGAGAAGATCCTCCAAAATCTGAATGACTCGCTCTGACTGCCCATCTTTCTGCGGATGAAAAGCTGTGCTAAACAGCAACTTCGTCCCCATAGTCGAATGCAAACTCTTCCAAAAAGAGGAAGTGAATCTGGGGTCTCTGTCAGATACGATCGAAACTGGAATGCCATGAAGTCGGACTATCTCCCGGATATACAACTCTGCATACTGAATCATGGTGAAAGTCGTCTTAATAGGCAAGAAGTGCGCTGATTTGGTAAGACGATCTACAATCACCCATATGACATTCGATCCCCTGGCTGATTTCGGCAATCCGGTCACAAAGTCCATGGTAACATTCTCCCACTTCCACTCGGGAATAGGAAGAGGCTTGAGCATACCTGCTGGTCTCTCGTGCTCTGCCTTCACTAACTGACAAGTCAGACACTCGGAAACAAACCGTCAGATGTCCTTCTTCATACCAGGCCACCAATACAATAGCTGCAGATC
>NW_027361099.1:0-553 GCF_012295235.1 Primulina huaijiensis
AATTTCAAAGAAGCAATATCTGATACTGATTCAACCAAATGGCTTTAAGCCATGCAGTCAGAAATGGAATCTATGTATTCAAACCAAGTCTGGACATTAGTGGATCCACCTGAGGGAATCGTTCCCATAGGATGGAAATGGATCTACAAAAGAAAGCTTGGAGCGGATGGGAAAGTTGTGACCTTCAAAGCAAGACTGGTTGCAAAAGGTTATACTCAAAGGCAAGGAATTGACTATGAGGAAACTTTTTCACCAGTAGCTATGTTTAAGTCTATTAGAATACTACTAGCCATAGCAGAATGGTATGACTATGAGATATGGCAAATGGATGTAAAGACTGCATTTCTCAATGGAGACATCAAAGAAGAAATTTATATGTCTCAACCTGAGGGATACACATCAGTAGGAAGTGAGCATAAGGTATGCAAACTTCAGAGGTCTATATATGGTCTCAAGCAGGCATCAAGGAGTTGGAACCTCATATTTGATAGCACAATCAAAGAGTTTAGTTTTGCTAAGAATCCCGAGGAACCATGTGTGTACAAGAAAGTTA
>NW_027361100.1:0-1154 GCF_012295235.1 Primulina huaijiensis
GTTGTCTCCTCGATACGTCGGTCCGTACGAGATTCTTGAAAAGATCGGCGATCGTGCGTATAGACTTGCTCTTCCTCCTTCTTTATCAGGGATACATGACGTCTTCCATGTATCGATGTTGCGTAGATATATGCCAGATAGTTCTCATGTCATTCAGCCTGAAGAAGCCGAGCTAGATCAGACTTTGAGTTACGTTGAGCAGCCAATTCAGATTTTTGATCGAAAAGAGAAACAGCTCATAACGAAGAATATTCCGTTGGTGAAAGTCCAGTGGAGTCGTCATGGCACTGAAGAAGCCACTTGGGAGACAGAATCAGAGATGAGACAGAGATATCCCGAGTTATTTTGATGATGTGAGTTCCTGTTTAGATTTTTGTCATTGCTTCTTTTACTTGCTTTGATTAATTGCCTGCGAGTTCGAGGACGAACTTATATCTAAGAGGGGGAGAAATGTAATGCCCGAGATTTGATTACTGTGGTCAGATGGTACTGAATTGATAGAATTAAGGTTGTAGGAACTCAAATGGAAAAGCCGGGCGTCGGTACATCTCAAGAGCCAAAATTTGTACAAAAGTCGTGGCGCCCGAGCGGTAGAAAGAGACCGCTCGAGCGCCAATGNAAATGGTTAACAAGAAAAGTTCTCGGACAGAAAGTCTGGCGCCCGAGCGGTGGTTTGTGACCGCCCGAGCGCTAGGGGATAACACTAAAAGTTTTCGGACAGAACATCTCGCGCCCGAGCAGTATTATGTGACCGCCCGAGCGCCGCTTAAGATTTGGGAAAAATTAGACAAGTGTCCTAGCCATACAATTTAATATGCTGAGTCTTCATTTCAGCTGTTGATCACCGAGAGAAACTTTAGAAAACCTCCATGGAAGCTTCAAGAATTCTCCTAGCTTAGAATTGAGCTTGTGCAAGAGTTAGCCATCCAAATTTCGATCCGAATATAGATTCATGCTCTTCATGCCATAAGCTTCAAAATGATGTAAGTTTCATTCATTTCTTGCATGATTTGAGATATTGGTGTTGGGGAAATTCTGATTTGAGGTAGATTATGTGTTCTTGAAATTATAAGCAACGTTTATTCGCAACCGGATCGAAGAACGGATATAGTATATGTTATTATCGGTTTTTGCAGCTATGTATGAGTTAGGTT